>NC_055961.1:36059806-36359806 GCF_018492685.1 Alosa sapidissima | reverse complement strand
TAGTGCAACAGGGCGAGCCGGTTAGTGATTCTGATGCTGACTGAGATATTGGATGACATTTGAACTTTGTGACTTTCTTTCCACATTACAGAATAGAGATTCTGTGGATAGTGGTCAGGATGATGAGGTTGGCATATGCTTGTGACTGGTGACTGTTTTTGTGAGTGTCTTCGGGATGTTTTCTACAGAAACGGATGGAGAAAACACCTTCCCACATCAGTATTCAGCTGAAGGCTGAAAGGATGACTGAAAGCCAGCTTCAGCATGTAATGGCTGATAATAACAAATGTTAAACAAGTCATCAGCAACAGACAGGGCTCTTATCAAAGTGCACAGTAAATAGCTCGGTTGCTGTGCAATGTCAGAAGCATCTAATTACTATGATAAAAATGACCATATATTCTGGGAGAAGTTTTCTCCTATCCATACTCAACACAATACAGCAGACGAACAGACACACACACACACACACACACACACACACACACGCATACGCACACACACACTCTACATGTCTGAATCCAAGGGTGGGAAAAGGGAAAGATCAGCTTGCTTTGGACGGGTGGAATTCATGCGGTGGAACCCTGGTGCTGTAACTGAGTCAGAGCTGAATCAGTGTACGCAACCTTGTGTGTGCAGCTTCCTGTGGAGAGAGAGAGAGAGAGAGTGAGAGAAACTAAAACCGTGAGAGGTCAAGAAAGAGAGAGAGAGGGACCCACAGGGTAGTTGTGTATTATTAACTATACCTATTGTAGTTTCTTAGCAACATTTTTACTCCATATCTGCTCTTTAGATAAACTGTGAACAACGCAGGGTGGTGGTGGTGGGGGTCAGAGAGGCAGACTAGCCATCAACTGTGCCGAAGAGCATTTGTTCCACACTTTCCACCGATGGTACAGTAGACCCCTCAGCCCACAGAAGGCACCACACTCATGCTGGCAAACTGACTTGCACTCAATCCTGTCCACACGAGGCATCCTGAGTAGCACTCAAAAGGTGTTCCAAGCATTAGTGTTAACATAGTTAACCGAGACGAAAATCCCAAAAGTGTCGCCATGAGGTCTGCAGGCTTGTGGCCTAAACACGTTTAGCAACTTGTTTAATCAGTCTGTCCAAATAAGACAGGCCTATGTGTGGCAGTGAGTCATACAAAGGCTTCCTGAAGCCCGCAGGTCTGAGGGAGGTGGAGGACAGTGGTGTAGCGGATCCCTGTGTGTGCCCGATGCCGCGCCTCCCTTAATGGCTACAGCCAGCTGAAAAGGTCACGCTGATCATCCAGATGCGGCTGCAGACGACTGACTCGTTTGCGGGCACCTCCACGGCACTAAACTTCCCCAGTTCAGTGTCGCTCGCTCCTCCTGTATCGTTGTTGTGATGGCATTAATTATACCTGAACGGGGCTCAGTTTTTTTTTTTTTTTGCAGTCGCCCAGCTGTCAAACGGAAAACAACAAAAAAGATAACTCCTCCCGCTCGACTTGGTCTGGAGATAGTCTCTCAACTGTCAAACTGCCTGGGCCTTATCTCGTTATGAAGAGGAGCTGGACGTAGGCCAACGCAAGGAACAATACTGACAAAATCAGCTGGCTCATTTAGTCTTTACTCGTAACACTGAATTTCCCCGAATATAATAAAAAGTAAAGGATCACCGGAGCACACAGATGTTTAGGTTGCTTATGTTCATTTTAGAACGGTACAGCAAATGACTAACGCTTTGATGTGATTACATCTTCATAAGAGGCTTTTTCCCTCAGAATATAAATCTTGGTTTATACTTACATTTTGCTAAATTTCTGCCACTCTGAGGGCAGAATACTGGGGGCTGGCATATCTGGCTGGCATATCTACGCAAATGTATTTTTTCATTCTACAACAGTCGAGAACCCTTTTGCAATTATGTAAGCACATAATGTAATCTGCAAACTGCTGCCCTGATTAAAAAAAACAATGCAACTGCTTCAGCTGGTATTCTGTCTTTAATGGAGTGGAATGGAAATTTCTAAGTGACCCCAAACTTTTGACCGGTAGTGTTTTGCATGTGTATTAGCAACTACACTCACATTTTTCTGTTACGATATCTGTCCTCCATCCAAATAAACTGCTCGATTCAGCTTAACTTGGCACTGTATGTCACAATAGTGAGCCCAAGGTATATAAGGTATGAGTACCATGAATCTGTGACTATCTGGTTCCCCATAAAAGAGTAACTTTGATTGATCTATGTCACCACTTAGATTGGTGTTAGTTTGTTACACAATGAAGCATTTTAAGATAAATTGTGGTTTGTACACAAATGTGGTTCATACTTTAACTGCATAAAAAACACTGCCATGTAGTTTATTTACGATGTGTCCTACAGTATATTCAAGAGATAAGGTATGGGCAATAGATAGGTATATTTGTTTCTACATACTGTTAGACAATTAATTTTGACATATTTAACATGGCCATGGTCATCAGAGAATGTACAGTTTGAGGAAAGTGTTGTAAGCAGTTTTTTTTTATCATATTGGGTCATTGTCCTTTGATTCATGTGTAACAGAGGCGAACTGAGCTAGCATGCTAGTTGCCCGTGTAAATCCTCACTAGTGTTAATTTCGTCAGACGAAACGAGAGGAAATATGTTCGTCAACGACCTTTTTTTTCATGACTAAGACGAGACAATGACGAGACGACAGTAATGTCCTGAAACACTGACTAAGACTATCTTAAGATGCATTATTGTTGACGAAAAAAGACGAGACTAAAATGTTTTGCATGAAATAAAAACTAAGATAAAATCTCTCTTAATTTTCGTCTACAAAATGAGAAAACAGAATATCTAGCTGTTATGTTTTCAAAATATTCCGAATGAGTTCATACGCAACAGCTTTCCTGTAGGCTAGTCTACGTGCTGTTGCTGCAACCCTGTGGCTGCAACACGAAACTACATGGAACAAGAACACTGGAGATTTCCGCCAGAGTTAGCAAGATAACTACCTAAGCTTTATGCCACAATGCTACATACCCAGAAGTTGAAGCTTCTCTCATACAAATTAACATCCCCCAGAATGTCCATACGAAATATGGAAAGTTCGCTAGCAAGTTAGCTATGGCTAAGATGGAGAGTCTGTTTGGGGAATGTGTTGTGTTTGGGCGCATATCGCCATCTAGCGAGGCGGAGTAAAACATTAATACTTTGGCCTATGACAGTGTTTCTCAAACTTTTTCAGTTTCAGGACCACTTAACTAACCCTAGCTAAAAAAAAAAAAGAGATTAGACCTACTTTAACAGTAGCCTATAATTAGTCTACACAATAGGCCTACTCACTGAACCACCTTGCTTATTGTCTTTGCACTTTGCTTATTGTGTGGATTCATACTGTATGATTTAACCTGGCATATCTTACATAGACAGTGTTGCAGAACTGTTTTTACATACAAGTTGGTTCAATATTGCAAAAAACTCATCTATATTATATTTTACCATGTCTGCTCGCGGAGTACTTGGGATAGCTTGCGGACCACCAGTGATCCCCGGACCACTGAGAAACAATGGTCTACGAATATGACAGTGGTCCAGTCAAATCTTTTACTGTCTATGGTCAAATCCCAGCCGAGCTATAACTGTAGCCCGACTTACCTGTGCATGTAAACATACTGACTGACAAAAAATCAGAATGAGTAATTATAACAGACGAGTAGCCCTGTGGACACACAATATTGTTGGAAAATTGAGAAACACTATTTGACTCAAATGGTAATCAGAAATAATTTGTTATAAAAAAAAAAGACTAAAATGTGTTGACTAAAACTGACTAAGACTAAGATACCTTAAGTTTTCTTTTGACTAAAACTGCGAGACTTTTAGTTGACTAAAACTTGACTAACAAAAATGATATTTGAATGACTAAATATGACAAAGACTAAAAAGGACATTTCGTCACAAGACTAAGACTAAGACTAAATTAAAAATAGGTGACAAAATTAACACTAATCCTCACACCCCTTACCTTAAGAACGCTTCTAACCGCTGAGGTTAGGGGTTACAATGGAAAACATAATTATAACTAGATGTACCACAGAGCGGTACAAAATATGACCGCTGCCCAGTCCAGCACATTTTTTCCACAAAAACAAGTCACACTTGTCAAATTGTGTTCCTTTCCTACTTTGTTCCTTTTTTGTGTGTTTGTAATTGAGTGTGTGCAGAGTGTGTGGTTGTTTTTGTGTATATGTGTTTTGTGTGTGTTTTTTTGTGTGTGTGTGTGCGTGTGTTTGTGTATGTAGGTGTGTTTGTATGTGTGGGTGCATGTGTGTGAGGGTGTGTGTGTGTATGCGTGTTTATGTGTTTGTGTGTGTGTGCATGTTTGTGTGTGTCGTGTGTGTGTATGTTTTTGTGTAGTGTGTGTGTGTTTACGTGTCTTTGTGTGTGTGTGTCTTTGTGTGTGTGTGTGTGTGTGTGTGTGTACATAAATAAAGCAAATCAGGGAACCACCTACTCTTTGCGATAAGTGCCATGGGATCTTTAACAACCATGGTGAGTCAGGTCAGGACCTCAATTTAACATTCATGCAAAGGAAAACATCTCCTGCAGTACAGTGTCCCTGTCACTGCAATAGGACATTGGGATTGATATTTATTTGGTGGCTTTTGGCCACAGGGAAGAGTACCACCTACTGGCCAGCCACCAACCCAGCAGGAACTCTTCCAAGGAGGTTTCTTATCCAAGTACTAACTAAGCCTGCTTAGCTTCAGTAATTCAGCAAAGTCAGGGTATCTGCTGGTCTGGGTGCTGGCTAAAAACAAAAGGTGAAAGGCATATATGATTCTAACCGTGTCACTGAATTGCATTATGCACACTCAATTCTCACTGGTATCTGCTAGACAACACGTACCAAAACATTGTTCATAGATTTCACATGTAAAAGACATTTTATACAACCCCACCCCCATCGTGCCTGTTCATAATTCTGAGAAATTCTTGAATTGTGTGCATGTGTGTGTGTGTGTGTGTGTGTGCATGTGCTTGTGAGTGTGCCTGTGTGTGTGCCTGTGTGTGTGCATGTGCATGCATGCGTACATATGTCTACTGTGTGTGTATGGGTCATACGTATGATTACTGTGAATGTATGTGTGTGTGTGAATATCTGTTTATGCACATGTGTGCATATGGAATGGGTTAACATGACCCCTGGAGGCAAACATACGCAACAAATTGGTCGTCCTAGGCCCTATGGTTCTCAAGATATTCACAGAAAATTGTTGGTGTACGGTCACTAAATGTACACATAAATGTCCACGAAACTTGGCATGCATTCAGAGGGTGTCATAATGATCCTACACTTTTAATTTTGTGCAGTTTTGACCATGTCAGCCAGAGATATTGTGATTACAACACCTAATTTTTTGCTTTTTAATTTTTAACTAGGTAGCGCTATACATGAAATGAGTGGTAATGGGTGGTCCTCCTAGGCCCTACGGTTCTCGAGATATTCACAGAAAACTGTGTCCGGCCACCTACAGGCCAGTTGGTGTACAGTAACATAAATTAATTTATTTTATGGCCCCCCATGAACGGAATTCCACGAAACTTGGCGTGCATTCAGAGGGTGTCATAATGATCCTACACTTCCAATTTCATGCAGTTTTGACCATCTTAGGTCACAGATACCTGCGATTACAACACCTCATTTATACTTTTTCGTTTTCGTCTAGGTGGTGCTATACATGAAATGAGTGGTTATGGAATGGGTTGACATGGCCCCTTAAGATCAACATACAAAAAAAGGTGGTCCTTCTAAACCCTACGGTTCTCGAGATATTCACAGAAAACTGTGTCTGCCCTACCCTCCTTTCGGGGGTCCAGTCCAGCGGGGGGGGGGCAACAGATCAAAACGAAAAACAATGGTTCCATGCTATCCTTGTGGGGCTACACGCCCACCAAGTTTCGTGTCCCGGGAATGCTTGACGGAAAATTGGCCATGCGAAAAAAAAAAATATAATATATATATAAAAAAAATCTGACTAAACCTACAGTATATGCCGCTTCACTGCGCGGCGGTCATAATAAAGATATTATGAAATACACCTCACAATCATCACATCACATCATTTGCAAATTGATAATGACGGATAAAAGTGATTAGGCGAGAGGCACATACAGTATGAAGCACAGCTGAAGACGCACTGTCACGAGAGGTAAGCAGCAACTCCTCTGCAGGATAAATGTCCCTAGGTTTTTTATTCAGTCATTTCGAACATTATTGAGGTAAGTGATGCTTTTTCCAGTCTATGTTTTCGATGGTAACCTATTGTCAGTCAATAGTAAAAGTAATGTGTATAACTGTTTTGTCGTTGACTGACACCACGGTGAAGTTAGTTCAAATAATAGACAAGTGCAGATGCGTAGGCTATACTCTGCTAGGTTTTAGTAAAGCGTGGTTTTGTAGAATACCTGTTCCATGCGGTCTTGCGTGCAAGCAGATTCCTTCAAATGCTCCGCTGACTATCAAAATACTGATGCCCTGTTTGAAGTTGCTCTGCTTACTGTTAAAGGGAGTGACAGATGCCATTCTAATTGGTTTAAATGATGTTACGCCCAAAACACACCCATGACTGATTAAGAAACATAGGAACGCCTTGTTGCGCCATCCGCCCAACGTTTGATAACGTTTGATAACAAAACCATTCCCAATGTGGACAACCTACTAAATTTAATTAAGCTATTCGCCAGTGACCATGCGTTTTAGATCGCCAAAGTATAGCCCGTAGTCTACAACAGGGTTAAGGTTAGTCGGCTTTGATTCAAACCTCTGCCACTGGAGCATTAGACCTCCATTAGATGAAAGTCCCCTCTCTTTCTGTCTTTCTCTTCTTTAGTGTGTGCCTTCTGTGCAATCTTGAAACCAGTCAAACTTTGTTTATCATCAAGAGATTTATGTTGCACTAACTTTTTCATGGCAGTCTTGACAGCATTTAAAGCAGAATTTATACAGTATAAATTTACATTTTCCCCATTACAGTACAGGTTTGAAATTTGAATTTTCATTTATTCTCCGAACTGTATCAAGTCATTACTAGTTTAACAGTATAATTGTTTAAAGCAAGTCACAGATCTGTGTACCATGCCATCTGAGTGGGAGGGATAAGGCACCTCTAATGCCCCCACCACACACACACACACACACACACACACTTGTGCGCACAAGCACACACACCCACACAGACACGTGTGCACAAGCACACACACACACACACACACACACACACACACACACACACACACACACACACATTTCTCTTACTCTTCAAAGTCATGTCTTGATGAGTAAGCTGGGCAGCAAATAACAAAGCATCAGCTGAAATAGAATCATAAATATGTGATGATGCAATACAGATGCTGCATTCAATTAAGGAAGTACACCACCAGTACCTTCAAAAGAGGGACTTCTCATGTTGAAGTGAAGAATAAGACTTATAAAGAAAAAACGAGTGCTGTGAAAATCAATTTTAATTAGAAGCTAATGGGGATCAGGCTGCGGCTTCAGCATGACAGCGTTTTAATGTGCCTCTCTGAACAGTAGGCTAAAGTTGGACAGCCCATGCACCATTTCAATGCTTCATGAGGCTGGAAGGCATGGGACATTTTTTTGGCCAAACACAGTCATGGTGACACCAAAAAACTATGGAGGATTTCAAAATTAATACACCAATGAAACCAAATGGAAATAACCAAATATCAATAACACTGATGTATTGTTTTGATTCAGTGCTGCCAAAACACTGCTTAACCTCTCTGCCTCTGGCCCTGCGCTGTGCTGTGTGAGAGGGGGAGTGGCCACAATAGAGCGGAGAAAGCCAATGTGTTCTTCTTTTACCGATATATTTAACGATACTGTATATGTTGCATTACTTATCCAAACAACCTCAAACTTGGCACTGCACTTACTCGTGCCCGTAGCAAGACACTGTCAAGTTTGAAATCAATCGGACAAACGGTTCAAGGGATATGCGAATAACAGACAGACAAACAGACGTTCCTGTCATTTATATATGAATATGATAGTGACCTTGAACTTTGACCTCCAAAATTGAATCACTTCATCTTGAGATGTCACGTTCACGAGAGTGGAACATACATGTAGTCACAGTGACCTTGAACATTGACCACCAAAAAAAAGTCAGTTCATCTTGGAGTCCAAGTAAACATTCATATTCAATTTGAAGCACATGCCTCAAGGCATTTTTCAGATATAGCGTTCACAAGAATAGGACATACCTGTCACAGTGACCTTGAACTTTGACCTTTGAGCTCCAAAATAGAGATGCATAGAATCATTCATTTTCATTCAAAATAGAGTTCATCTCAGTTCAACTTTCTCACCCCATTTGAAACAAGTGCCTCAAGGCACTCTTGAGATTCATGAACGTTCACAGGAATGGGATTCTCATGGCCACAGTGACCTTGGACATTTGACCATCATCTGTACCATCATCTCTACCAAATTTGAAGCACATGCCTTGAGGCGTTTTTCAGATATCACATTGACGATATTTGGTCGGACAGATGGATGGACAACCCGAAAACATAATGCCTCCGGCAATGGCTATTGCTGGTGCGATAATGATTTTTATTACATTATTGGGAAGTTATTACATTATCAGGAATTTATTACATTGCTGGCTCTACAGGGGCCCATCTTGAGCCTTCCACCTCACGGTTCAGCCAGCAGTGGAGGTAATGTGTGTGAAATTGAGGAAGGAAAGTAAAAGCTTTATCAAACAGGATTCCCGCAGTCTTGGTCTTCCTGCTGCCTGGGTGTTACCATGGTGATGCACTGTAGGCTGCTAACATGGTCATGCAGGAGCCCCTTCACAGGGACACATGCCAGAGACGAAAGGATTACTCCCATCAGTCCCTCTATCAAATATGCTTTCTCTCATCACTGCCATCCATGGCTGCAACTCAAAGGCATGACTAAGGGGAAAAAAGGAGGAAACTACCAAGCCCAAATCAGCTCAGAAAATCATATTAACCTTTAAATCAAATTAAATGAGAGTTGACTTAATCTCATCCCAGAACTTAACAAAAACACTCACAAATGTCCACAAGTGTATATCATGCAGGAAAAGAAAGATGTGTGTTTTTTTTTTTTTTTAAAAAAACGCTACAAATCAATTTCATATTAACCAAAAAAGAGAATAGAGGGAGCCAGAACAGACAGAAGCAGAATGAGAGAAAAGCACTGCTGGTGCAGGAGAACGACAGAAATGAAAAGAAGAAATAAACGATGGGGAATGAGAAAAACAGAAAGTGGTGAAACTGCAGAGAAACACATGGAAACAGAGGATATTATAGCCCTGTGGTCTGCTGTGAGGCAGTGGGGCTCTTATTTATGTGATTTACCCCCGGAGAAGAATAGAGACCTTTCCCATTATTCAGAAAAGTGTTGAAAACGGTTGGGTTCTGAACAAATGGAGACATTTCAAAAAATGAAATGGGACAAAAGTATGGTATATTATTCCCTTGGGGGCGCCAATAAGCATGAGCTATTCTGGAATTTGACAGAATAGAATGGCTTATGCCCTTGTTCTGCTGATACTATTGTTCTATCAAATTAAACAGCTAATCGTTTAAAGCGATTAACCGCGGTGTCAAGAAAAGGCTAAATACTCTGTGAAGACATGTTGGTAATTTGCACTTCACATTACAACCCATTGTAGCAACCTGGCAAATACGCAGGTCCCACAACCGCGGCAGAGGAGAGTCCAAAGCCAGTCGAGAGCCTTCAGGCTTAAACAAGAGGCACTAAGTACCACAGCTGCGCATTGTCTTTAGGAATCCAACCCTTATTACAAGTCACAGTCTGTTTGAGAAAAACATTACAGGAACCCAAGACAGCATGTTGCACAACTGCAGCTTCTGCTTCCAAAGAGAACACTTCAGAACACAAGCATGATACTCTGCTCTTCTTTACTCTGCTCTTAGGTACTCTGCTCTTCAGTACTCTGCTCTTCTTTACTCTGCTCTTCAGTACTCTGCTCTTCTGTACTCTGCTGTTCAGTACTCTGCTCTTCAGTACTCTGCTCTTCTGTACTCTGCTCTTCTGTACTTTGCTCTTCAGTACTCTTCTCTTCAGTACTCTGCTCTTCTGTACTGTACTCTGCTCTTCAGTACTCTGCTCTTCTTCTGCTCTTCAGTACTCTGCTCTTCAGTACTCTGCTCTTCTGTACTCTGCTCTTCCAGCCACAGTTAGACAAATAGCCAAAGACAGAACAGCATGCTACAAGTATGTCACCTGAACCAATTCCTATTCTCAAATGTGAAATGGACTTATCTCTCATATGCTTATATTTATTCTCTATTTATTTTTCACTTTATCTCTTCCCAAAATGTTGAACTTTTTGAGCTTTGCACATACAGTAACTTCCTATGTACCGTACTGTCGGTGCGTGTACAAATGGCAAATAAATATCTCTCATCTCTCTTGTATCTTTCTCTCTGAACACCATACTGGAAACAAGTCCATTTTTGGATTTATTGTGTTTCATTCCCCCTACACTGCCTCTGTACACTCAACGTGTGAAATTTCATCTTAAAAAGATGCCGAACTCACTGTAGGCTATTTAAGCCAGTGAGTCATCCATGACAATGTGTCAGGCTGCTGCAGCCCGAGCCAGCACTCTACTGTATATGAAGTACCTTTAGTATCCAGGACCTGAACAGTTTTTAAATAGCGTGTGATGACCATACTTGTTTTAATTGCTAGTCTCCCACATTGGTGGGAAGGCTGGCTTCAGACTACATGTCAACTGTGGCAGTCAGACCCTTCAAAGCGGTTCTGCCCCAGTTAATAGCATAGTATAGCCAAGAGGAAAACGCCATGGTTCCATAATCTATTTAGCACAGCCCTAAGGCATTTTCACCTGGTAAACAACCCTAAAATAACGCAACAGGCGCAACAAAGAACAACTAATTCGGAAACTTCACCCAAATAGAGACCTCAAACAGTTTCCATTGCAAATCGAATACCTTCATGTACCTTAATGAGTCTTTTCAGGTTTTATTTCATCGATACTTCAGTAGAAAATGCTTCAAACTATTATTCTATTGCTGATTATGTAAGATTAGGAGCATTTGCTTTCACCCAGATCATCTATTGTTATAGTTGAAAAACAGCTGTAACAGTCTTTAAAAAGTTTTGCATGTAGGCAATATAACAATATACAGCAAGAAATACCATCTGTGTAGTCACAGAGATGAGCTGAAGGTGTTGTTGTTATGTGAGAAAATAACACTATCAAAAAGAGACAAAAGCTGCTCATTAGTTAGATAATCACCAGAATACATTGAAAGAAACAAATCATATGACAAAATGAATCAGGACACGCTGAAAGCCCCTCAACCAATCAGTTTGTGTCGCTGAGAGCAGTCAATGTAGTCTACATAACTAAGCCTCCAAATTTAGAAAGTATAATATTATAACCCTATGTTGTAAGTTTACCAGTAGAACTTGTACATTCTGTACAATTGTAGGGTAAATTGCAGGGTACATTATGTCTTGGTGTAATTTTACAGCACTAGTCTGCTCAGTACTCAATTAAGCTCCTGTTGCTCCTGAACTCCAGACAGGAGCGCTGTGATTAAATACACAGCAAACTTTGCAGCACAGTCGGTGGGCGACCTTGCCTTGCCGTTTGTAAAAGGGCTGCATGTCGCAGAAGAATGTCATGCTTCCAAGAAGCCGCGGAATATGGGGGCAGGCAGCAAGCCGCGTTGCCTAAGCAAAAGCAGGCAATGCGTTGTATTGTCTGTGCTAGGCGCACAAGGCCAGGCTGAATGCTACCACATACAGCATCTTTGTTGCAGCTCCACTTCTTTTTGTGTCACGTACAGCTCTACCCACACAGCCCAGAATATTCTCGGCAAAGGCTCACATCAATTCCCCCCACTTTAATGGACTAAGCATTTGAAAGAATGGCGTCAGTGCTTTCTTTTTCGAATGACGCTGATTTTGTGTACACGCTGGCCGATTAATCCTACTCTGCGTGTTGGGTACTTTTTGTGAGACACGCTGAAAAGCTGCTCTAAAGCGACAAAGAAAATGCATTCTCATAATTTCAGTAGGCGTCATGGCCAACCTTGGAAAATGTGCTGAATGTTATGCCAGCTTGTATTAAGGTGACGAAAACTTTCAGACAAGTGAAGAAGTACAACAAATATCAAAACTTGCCTATATGAGTATGCCGCTATTTAAGCTGAATTTCTGAAACAGTTCACCTGTGCGGTAACAACCAGGCTGTTGCAGATTTAGGCTAATTCAATCTGCCTTCACAATGGCAACTTCATGTTCAGAAACAAAGATTGTGGAACCTCCTTCACACAGTTAAGAGCCAATCTTCAAGTTTACTCAAAGGAAACAGATGTGAATGGAACCATTATAATGAGCATCAATAACAAGACAACAATAACAACAATAACAAAAAAAAAAAGCAGATACAACAAATAACAATTTATCTTCCTAAGATTTGCACATATACGCCTGTGTGATGTTGTACACATTTTGAATTGAAATATTATGTACCAGTGCTGCCACATAACACAGCTTAAAAAAAGAAAAGTGCCAGTGTTAAGACCAACTGACAGGGGACTGTCAACAAATCTGCCACAATATCAGTCTGAGCACAATTTCAAACCCAGTCAAGCAATTCAAATTGCTCACTGACAGAAAAATAAATACATTTCCTGTTCCTAGACTGGTTCTCCTCCCTCGCCCCATCTCTACAAACCCCTAGCCCACAACCCCACTCCCCTCAACATCAAGCGCTCATGGGCTCCCCCTGTCAACAATGGTGCCTTTGTGATTTGTTATTGCAGTGAGTCAATGTTTTTTTCATTTAATTTGGGTTTCAGGGTCAGTGAGAGAGCCAAGTCTCAAGTGCAGCACACTGATGAGTGAATGGTTGAACTGATTGCTCCTGAGCTCTCTCTCTCTCTCTCTGCATGCATTGTGTGCGTGTGTGTGTGTGTGTGTGTGTGTGTGTGTGTGTGCGTGTGCGTGAGTGTATGCGTGAGTGTGCGTAAATACACACATGGCAGAGAGGTGGAACCAGAGAGCTAACTCAGGCCCTCTCCACCCAGTGGCCAGAACATGGGTTGGTGATTGGGACAGCAGGGTCACGGCCCCCGGTCCATCCATGCTGGAGAGGTTGTGCTAATGAACGAGGCAGTAGGGGAAGAGAGGAGAGGCAGAGGAGAGGAGAGGAGAGGAGAGGCCAAGGGAGATTATTGGAAAAAGGAGCTCCTCTGCGAGACCTTTTGCATAAGGCACAGAGGGCAAATGTGTGCGGAGACAGAAACCTAGGAACAATCAAGAGACCTGGAAAGTACTTCTCTTTTAATGACATCAAAAGCTGCCATTATCCACTTTCTATCCAGTTTTTCAATCTAATGCTCTTGCTGCAAAGGAGTGTGTGTGTGTGTGTGTGTGTGTGTGTGTGAGAGAGAGAAAGATTAAGGTGGTTTATGATCAGTGTCTGTCCCAGGCTGTTGTTTTCTAAATGGCATGCACTGATATGATGCAGATGGCTTATACGAAAAGCTCCAACTTAATATCAGATTGTGTAGTAACTCGTTTGCGGTGACACTTCTACTTAAAATGAGTAATTAGCACAAGAATGATTTTAATGTTTTTAAATACTGTTTTCAGTGTTACAACACATTGCTTGTACTCCAACATGCACATATGCCTAGAAGATGCAGAATGACACTAGAGATTTAATAACAATTTTTATACACAGGCACTGCAGGGCATATAATGTATATTAATGTGTGTTTATCATAATTCTAATATATTTCCAGTACTTCACCCACAGTAAATGCTCAGTTTACAAACCTCAATCATCACCACCAATACAAATACGCACACTCTACTCTCACAACATGTAAACACACACACACACACACACACACACACACACACACACACACACACAATGCACAATGAAATGGCAATGGATATTATATTCACGCATGCTTTATAACATTTTCACTATCTAATGTAATTCATGTTTGTGCATATGAACAAATCCACATCGACTTATGTCAACTAGTCACATAAACATGGAATTCCATAAGGGCCTGTCTCTGCTGCTCTTTCATCTCAGAAGTGAATTACATTCAAAGTCCTGCAAATGACACCCTGTTCTGTCAGCACCATATAGTACATCATAACAGCAAAACTACAGCCATCATATATGCAAGAACACTAATCATGGACCACCCCCAAGGCATTAAAGCACAGAATAAATATATGCTACAGTGGGCAGTGCTTCGACTTGGCCAGCTTCCCTCACGGTCCGCGCGCGGGATCACGTGGTATCACGCGACTTTAATTTGTATTCTTCCAGTGACGCTGCAACAACCCAAACAACCGGCAGATGTCTCAAGTGAGCAGGGTGTCTCGTAAAAAGAAATGGAGCCTGGAAAACCCTACACAGACTTCACTACAGACTTTAGCAGACTGGTTTAGAAATAATTTAAAGGTGCCATGTGTAATGTCTGCCAAAAAATCAATTCATACTCCACATTCCAAAAAAGATGGGGCAGTATACCTCCAGAAAGTGAGTTTGTCTACCCTAGAGTAACAACCGAGACACGTGCATTTGCAGTTTGGCTGGCGGTTATGTTACCCGCATACTGCCTCCCATGGCCGAAACTGGTATTATGACACTTGTCGGGCTGTGGCTAGTAATTTAGCATGCTAATTCAGGTTGATATCTCTTCAGCACTATACCTTGTCATTTTTTTAATGACATCATCACCCTTATTTCCTTCCATTCTTTTGATGCGTGTAGCTAATTTTTTGGATATTTTTACCTCAATTCTTACACATGGCACCTTTAATAGCCAGAAATATGTCTGCCCTGCCCTAATAAAGAAATATTTGGTTAACTGTGAGTGAATCCCGTTTGTAGCCGTAGAAGAAACGCAGGACAAATTAAACATTCTGGTTTTCTCCGACTGCAATGATGATAGACAGACATTATTTGGACAAAATATAGAGTATTAACCTCCGTTGCTCAGCCAAATGCCTTCCTGTTAAGTCCTGTTATCCCAGAGTTACAGGCGATAAACGATTTTTGATGGTCACAAGTTTACTTCATTAGCGTTTATTTTGATTATTAAAGAGTGTTTTTTATTTAAAGGCTTGACTTCGTGCTTATTCAGTAGAGCATTTAGTGCTCTCCCCACATTGCATGTTTGTTTGTAATGGATGCAACCACGAGATACGCTTGTCATAGGCGCCGATACCGTGGGTGCTCCGTCACTCGAGCACCCACAGAAAACATTGAGCACCCACGGAAAACATCGAGCACCCACGTGTGCCAGCTTACAGTCCCGGCTAAATTTACATCTACAAGACTGCTTTAACGAATTTTTATGATAGTATGAAGTACTTTTTGTATAGGCTACTATCTTAATTGCTTTATACTCAATACTTGACCAATGACTATTGCATCTGTCTATTGAAAGTGAGAATGTGGCAAGTGATCTACTGTATAGGCTTCATAAAATAAAATAAACAGATTGCTAATGGCCTACAAGCTGATCTGAGGTGTGTTTCCCGTACAACTACGGAGGTTAGCTTTTTACTAACAGGATGCATCGTTCAACTAACCAACATGTAAGTTACGACTGTTTCCCAAAACTGTCGTACTTACATAGTACTTCGTAAGTTTGGACCATGATAGTTTCCAAACTTCAGTAGTCTGGACTAAGGTGGTTAATGACGTTTAGTAGGACGTGAACGGGCACCTGCACATAATTCTGTGGCGCATTAAGGCCGGCAGATGACAGTCGCCGTTGCGCAGCAGTTATCAGTCCCCTGTCCAAGAGTTCGAATCTGGGTTAAGATTTTGACAACAATATTCGTTGAAAAATATCATTGTTTACCTTTAAGTTTATCTTTTGTGCAGATCATATTATCAAAATTAGAATCAGCCTTCTTGGCCTGGTTTGCGTAAACTAACAAGGACCCACCCCCCCCCCCCCCCCCATGAAAATCAAAGGCTACATATTCTCAACTGACTCGTCAAAAAGTGTGCACCACATTATTGTCTGCAGGTGTGTGACTTTTACTTACGTGCACATGGCTGCAAATTGACTTATAATTTATGTATTTTCTGCCTTGGGCATTTTAAAATATGGATGTATGGTGGTTAGAAGTGTAAATATCAATTAGAAACCTAAATATATTTATAATTATTAATTTGCAAACAAATAACTGGCGTCAGTGACGTCTTTGACATGAAGATCCCCGGAACTATGCTTCTACTAGCATTCTACCACAGGTCGAGAGGTGTAGTTACTGTAGTTTGAATGTATATTGAAGCAAAGTATAAATGACCGTAGCATTTACCGTGGAGCTAGCATGGATCAGAAAAGAAGAAAGATCACTCTGCCCCTATGACAGTCCCATCCTAGTGTGTGTGTGTGTGTGTGTGTGTGTGTGTGTGTGTGTGTGTGTGTGTCGACTGGGCCCGGCACTGGGGGAGGCCTCAGCAGTTGGGCCGGTGGTAATCACCTCTCAGCAGCAGCAGCAGCACCAGCACCCCCACAGCCCAAACAGCACACACAGAGAGCCACGGCTCCTCCAGCTGACCTGGGTGTAATTATCCAATGACTCATCGCAGGGGGAAAAATTAAATAATGAAAAAGAAATTAAAAAAAGGTACAAGCACGGCGCTCTCTTATGAAAATCAGCATTCTATACTCATCATCAGGAGAAGGAAATTCGTTTTTGTCAAGAGTGTAGAGATTTGTACCCGATCTCGACAAGGCATCTCAATGTGGTATCACTGCTATCTGTATCCTGTGCCCTTGCGTGGTACGCTTCTATTTTGAGAGGAAACAACATTTACCACATGACATGTTCTCTGATATACTAAAATGCATTATGCTGCTTTGCTTGATAATCTCCAATGGTGTGACTTCAACAAGGCTTAAGGTTTTGGCTAATTAGTAATTTCTGCAGACCAAATGATGAACCAATTTACCTTACTCTCTCCAAAATGTTTCCTGACGCACCATAGCAAAGCACGTTAATAAATACATCACCAATCCATTGTGAATCATTATTGAATCATAACATTTATATTTCCACTAATCAATGGCCCAAACGGTCCTTCACTAACAGGGTCTATTACAAGACTACTTGTTTTCCATTCAACTCTTAAACAATGGATAAATGAAAATCATAACCTCAGGTAGGCTCGGTGAGTCATATAATGTTCCATGTCTCATAATGTCATTTCATTAAAGGAACCGAGCCGCACATGAAGCTAGAGGTAAGCCTTGATTTTGTGTCTCCAAGCAACCAAAAGCATGAAATTGCAGAGTCACAGAACACAGTCAGTGATGATACATGAAAATATTCAATGCTGTTGCAAGGGGGCTGTCAACCAATGTGGATGGAGGGGACAGGAATGTGGCCATTCACAGAGCAACAAACCAGTTCTTCCATATAGACTAGAGGTTGCAAGCTAACATGAAAGAAGAAAATGTACTGTATGTGATAAAACAGGTTAAGATTACAGTACAGTGACAGACTAGAGGACTTGCTAGCACAGATTTCTAGGGTGCACCCAGTGCATCCATCATATACGCCAACGATGGTAAATCATCTCCTGTTCTGTGCACAAGACAGCTGTCCCATTATCCTTGCAAGCACCTCTTTTGTACTGTAAATCAAACTTTAACGCCACAATGGTATTGTGCATCATAACAATAGACACTGTGTAAAAAAAACAACAGAACGTGTTAACTGTGGAGGCAGTAAATGAAATACATGAATGAATTCAACAGGAGAGTATTTCACTTATCAAAAAGAAGAACATCTGCAAGAGATGGATGCAACCAAATAGGACCTCCACTCTCGCCTTAAGCCCAAAGCACAGGAGGTTCTCAGAGATGGATAGATATTTCCTCAGACTGATATGAAATGCTAAGCTGTATAGCCTACACGGTGATAAGCATGCGAGAGGGACTGGAAAATATATGGGCCTTAAAAGATGTATGCTCTTGGCCACACAACATATGGGATTTTGAGGAAACCCACAGACATTGTGAATGTGATGGTACTACAGCTGAAAACTAATAAGATATTGAGGTGTCCATTTCTCTTCTCACTAACCTCCCAAACTTCGAAGACTTGCCCAAAAAAGGACAGGCTAACAAGATTCTTTTTTTATGGAAATTATATTATAATCAAAATGATTAGACAGTATAGGGCCTAAAAACACAATAAGCACTAAATTGAGGCGGTAATTGATGCTTTGTGGCACAGCGCCGTCAGAAAATGCAGCTTGTGGACAAAGATTATGCTGTTTTTAAAAGCACCAGCTAAAAGCTAGAGTCTAACAGCTTATCATTATCCTCAGGCCTTCACTGAAAATGTGGCCAGCCTCTCCTTTTCTACTGTAATCATCCAAACACTTATATATGGTTACTGAACAATGTAGTTATGATAATAAAACCCGTCACAAACCTTTTGAACGTTTAACGTTATAACCCATCAAATCCAATCTATAGAAAAAAGGCTTTTGGGATGTGAAGATGTGAAACAAAGTATTTCTCTATTCTTAACACAGATCATTATGTTAATTTAAAGAATGAGTAAGCATGATTCAGTGGTAAATCACAAAAACCACAAAGCTAAACATCCTAAACATCCTGTTTGAGGAATATTCATGGTTTTTCGACTTCTTAGAATGCTAATAAACATTCAATGACTGTCACGCCCGGCTATGCCGTGCTGGGTTTCTCTCTCCCTGACTTGGCCCTGTGTGCGTAATCCAGCCTGCATTTCCTACTGCTGCTGTTCTGTCGCCTTTAGGTGGAGCTGTTGCTGTGGGCCGTGCCGCGCTAATTGGTGGGCTGATGAGAGGGTCTTTAAAATCACCACCTTCCAGTTGGCTCGGTCTCTCTTTCTGCTCCCCCGGCCTGATGACGAGAGGCTGCTGCGCTCGTCGCTCCTCGCCCATTCACCTTTTTGCTTTACACTTCCATCATACTGATATGCACGACACTTTTGGTTTGCTTACCACTTACTGACTTCGGACAAAGCATTCGTTAATAAACCAACATCATATTTAAACATTAAGTTCAGTGTGGTCTCCCCTATGTCAGCTCTACTTTGAGCCAAGTGGTCCTGACAATGACAGACAACTAAATTTGTTTGATGGGTTAAAAAAAATGACAATGGAAGATGCAGTACTATGAAAAAATGCTTCAAGTTTAGACCTGAAGCATCCCCCCCCACAAATTTCCTGAATGTGTTGGGTAAAAGTATTTGTAATCAAAGCTCTGAAGTTTCACTCATAGTTCTGCCTGTTTTGGTTTTCTATTCTTGCCAGCAGATATGTTAATATTATTGTTGAGCATATAAATTGTATAAATTGCTTAGTTGTGTTTTTATATTATATACTTTTAATTACTTTTTTTGCTGTTAGTGAATGTGTGTGTGTTGTCTGTATGCTACTGAGACCTTGAATTTCCCCTGGGGATCAATAAAGATCATCTATCTAAAGATCTATAGAAAAAGATTATAGAACATATTGAGAGTATGCCTCACAGACACAATGTTGAGACCAGTACACATCACAGGCTAGATGCCCACACCTATGATAAAAAAGCAGTACACATCACAGGCTAGATGCCCACACCTATGATAAAAAAGCAGTACACATCACAGGCTAGATGCCCACACCTATGATAAAAAAGCAGTACACATCACAACCACAGGCTAGATGCCCACACCTATGATAAAAAAGCAGTACACATTACCACAGGCTAGATGCCCACACCTATGATAAAAAAGCACAGGCCTGCGAGAGAGATGCTGTGATGATTTCATTTTGCATACCAATACCTTTTTGAATGGCAATGCTAAAAAAAAGCCGCTTTCCCCAAAGAGATAATAAGCTGCATGTCAAAGGAATGCATCCATCTGCAGATCAACGGAGAAGAACACATTAAAAAGCCACGGGGTCAAGGGTTAAGCACTCCGCTTCTCGTTAGCATTTCATCCACCCTGGCCATTACGGAAGCACATTTGCTCACACCAATCCATTCCAGCACCCCACACTCGCTCCCAACGCTAGCGGCTTGCTGCCTAATGATTACATGACCCTGATGCGTATGACACATGATGTATACATGCCTTTACAGAGGGGATAATCTCACTGAATAATACAGCACGGCAGAGAATGATATTACTGCATTTACATAATATTTTTTACGTCTCTCATCCGACGACAGCCACAATAAAGACATCCTGGGGGAAAACTAACTGTGACGCCAGCCAAAGAGCTCTCTGTTGGACTGGAGTGGAGTGTACAGGAGATGTTCACAACTCATGTTAATTTTGATTGATTTAAAAAAGAAAACATTTCCGCCACACTAGAGGCAGTCAGTAACATCTCGCCACTGTTTATTTAATAACTGCTCCCAAATATATCATTAGATTGAGTAACATATTATCTGTTGGCATGGAAGATGGTCCCCAGGATGTCTGCTGGCACAACTAATCCTGTATGCAAGCCTTGTCTGGAGCTAATCAGAGAAGACTGGAGTGTTATTAATTATGGCTGCAAATGACACCCCCCCCCCCCCCCCCCCCCACACACACACACACACACACCATCCCAGGCTCCTGCATGCCCCCCCTTCCGCCACAGCCATTATTAGAAAATGGCAGTGGTTAGTCATCAAACATTTACAGTTGTTGTTCTCTATCTCTCTCTCTCTCCCTCTCTCTCTCTCATTGCCCATTTGTATTCTAGCAAGGTTGCTAGCTGTTTTGCATTTGCCTGGATATGATTGACACCTTCAAGCCATTAGTCTATCGCTAGAAGGTAATATCTTCACCCTGAAAATATATATATATATATTTACAAATACTTTGATCGAGATGATTGCAAAAACATGGCTTGGACTAACTTCAGCATCTCTTTATGAGGAAAGAGCAAGCTGTTCAAAGCAGAGTAAATTGTGGTTGCAGGATAAAGGCTTAATGTTTTGCCATGCGGTGCTGTGGACGCACAGAAAAAGGTGTCCTTCTGTTCTGAACCCAAGCCGTTAATTTGATTGTGTTGATGTCAGTAATTTCCTGAGTGGCTGTTTAGCAATTAGATGTAATTAATGGTATGATCGCATGGTAAAAGAAGAGTCTTGTAAAGAAAGCTCCCGTTCATTTACCAGAACAAGCACACCCACAATCCAATTACTACATAGCCTTAATTATGACCGCCGCTAGCAAAGCGGTCATATAGGGATTGTCAAAGTTTTTTTTTTTTTTTTCCCCGTCATCTATTTCCTGAATTTTTGGTCAACGATACCCGGGACACCGAACCACATGAAATTTGGTGGGTATGTAGCCCCACTAGACTTTTATGGAAAAATTTTGTTTCGTCCCCGGGGGCCACTCCCCCCCCCCCCCCGTGCTGGGCCCCCCGAACCGCAAAAAAAGCAGTTTTTCCTAAATAACTACCTGAACCGTGGCACTGAGGATGAAGAATTTTAAATGGTATGTTGGTCTCAAGGGCCCACATCAACCTGGCCCATAATCACTCATTTGTGATTTGCACCCCGCCCCCCAGTAAAAAATGAAAATGCAATATTATTCTGCTTTAATCGCCCCTATCTTCAGTTAAGATGTTCAGAACTGCACCAAATTTTATTAGGTTATGTGTACATTTAGTGACTGTACACTCACTGGCCTGTAGATGGCGGTGCACACATATACACATGCACACACACACAGACACCCACATACTATCGGTATTAGAACGGCCGATACATAATTACAAATTCAGTAGGATTAAAAGAAAGCCAAAATAAATATTCATCATCATCATCATGGCTGCATTTCCAGAGTCGTTTGTCCACTAGATGGCGCATCGTTGCAGTGAGACATAATTTTGTTGGAAGTTAAAAGTGGGTTGGAAAAACAATGGACGCTTCCTACAAGGACTGTACCGCAGAGAACGTCTAATAAGGATAGGAAGATGTTCACATGAATTGTAATTCCCATTTCTTCTTGAAGCCGAAATAAATCTGAGGATGTTTATCGGACATGCTTGGTTTTTACTGCAGGTACGTTAATCTTATAATATCAATAAAGACTTGGTTGCGTTGGTTGAGTGATGGAGGCCAATTTGATTGATTGCATTTGTAGAAAACTATAAATGCGGTTATACCAAGCAAATTGATAGCAGCACTGTAATTGTATCTTTCGACTGTCATTTGTTGCACGTGCTACAAAAATCATTCTGTGCAATGGAGGTTTTACCAACGTTACACCGGTCTGATACAGTTTTGCCTATACATGATGCATGAGACTGAGACGCCTGTTTATTTTGTTTTAAGTGCGTGCAGGGTGTGAGAGGGGAATCCATGTGCTTTGATTCCAGCTTGGTAGTTGTAGTCTGTGAAATTAAAAATCACGTGTGTGTGAAGTATCCAAACAATGACACCTTCATTTCATTATGGCTGCTTTAGCAGCACACCTTAAGCTACTGTGTAGTGGGTCCCATTTAGAAGTGGCTACTTCATTCGTGCTTTCCTTGACTCATGGAGCTGTGTGAATTTTATTACAACTTTTCGCCACGATATGGCAGTTTAAGTCCGCTTGATACTGTAAGGCGTGAGCCATTGGTTTCCAAAGGAGATTTTATTTGTGTCGCCAGCCAGCATAGCCTATTGACAATTTATGTTGTAAATAGGCCTATCTTATAAGCCTACCTGTAGCTTAGGGAAGCTAACAGCTTTCTATTAGTATCTAGTTTGTTAGTTACAGTTTTGTCATAACTCCCTGATGCATTTTTGCATTTAGAATAGCCAGAGCGTGGATATCTTAATCGGAAAATGAAACAATATCGGGTGCCTATGGACTAGGCTGGGTGAACCCAGCCTGATCTGCCCGCTATTTTTTTTATTTTTTTTTTATTTCTTAAAAGATTGAGCTTGGTCTGGTGAAAGCCAGACTAGCCATGGACCTCAGTTACACAATGCAAGGGAACATGAATCAGCCTATATTTGCACGAACAATAACAACAGCTCTTCAACTTTGGCCCGTTAAAATGTGTATGAACAGTCTAGCGACGCATTTCATCAAGGCCCATTTGGACATGTCAGTTATTTGCACCACTGGTTAGATGTAAAACAGCATTTCGTTTCAGACTACTGTTACTTAATTTGTGCATTAACAATAACGTTTCAGACTACTGTTACTTAGTTTGTGCATTGATAATAAAGTATTAGATGAACTAAAGATTACTAAAATCTTATGTAGAAGAAGAAACATTCACAAAAAATCCATCCATCCAAAAATGACCTTTGTTTTTGATAGCTGTTGAAAACGGCATGGAATTGACAGAGATGTTTTTGTTTATAAATACATAAAAAATAAATAAATAAATAAATAACATTATGCTGATACCTTTTGCTTTTCCCAAATACAATGTAGCCTACAGGTGTAAGTGACCTTTCATCAATCCAGTTGCAATGGATGAACTGTGATGAACTGCCCTACTTGTGATTGTTTAGAGATTTTAAAGGTTTTATAACAATGCTACTACATCTTCTTTGGCTATTCTACAATCTATTCACCTTTTCAGCACCAGTAGGCTACTTTCTGTGCAGCCGCACACACACACTCAGGCATGCCAAACAAGCATACACAAAAGTTTCAAGAGTGGGGGATGGAGTAAAATATGGGGACAAATTGAAGTGTGATTTATTTTCGCGGAACGGATGTACAGGACTGAGCGGCGGTCATATTTTGTACCGCTATGCGGTACATCTAGTTTCATAGACATTTACAGACTTTTACAGTGAACTTCATCTAAAAACCGATGAGGATCTCATAAAAGCGCCTCGAGTTTTACACTGCCAGTCAAAGCACTGCTCACCTCAAATATTATCCTTTAATAGTGCTGTTTGTCTACACACGGCTACACCCAGACCTACATATATACCTGGTAAATAAAAACAAACTTTTTTACCTTTTCCCAAATATCTTGTTACAACACACAAGGGGCAAATATGACTATACTTTCTCCAACACCCAAAAAAACCTAGCCTAGAAATCTAGACGCACCCTAGCGGCGGCAAATTAATTTGCTCAGCCTGTACGTCTAGTATCAAACCATAGGGATTTCTATTGGCTGACGCCGTGGACTTCACCCAATCATCTTTTAAAGACATTATTTGTGTAATAAAGTGTGTTTCCAGCAAAAATACTGAAGGGGAATGTCCACCAATGTCCATAATTCTTCCGTCAACCTATGATTTAGCTGGCAAAGTTATGGTGATAAATCCAATGTCAGTAGATGAAAAAACATTAGATTGAATCTTTAACAGCCACACTCCCTTAGCGGTCACAGAAAGGAAAACACAACATAGAAACAAATAAATATCAGGGTGAACTTGTGTCAGCGTGGCACAAAACCCATTACGTGGAGATTAACGCCACACTACCACAGAAGCCTGCTCCAAGCACACGACAGAAAAGAACCAGTTTCTCGCATCTTTGGGGAATTTTCCATGTCATACTCATTCTGAGTGTATTCTCGAGTCCTATTCACTTGCAAGTGTTCTGTCAAGGCAACCCATGGCACTTTTCCAAGGTGACGAATTTCAGTTCTGACTTTTTTTTAAACCAGACTACCTTTGACTTTTGTAGCCAAACGACCCCGTGCCCAGAATGCTAATGAAATCATTACGTGATGAAGAAGAAAAAAAAGCTACCGTAATCGCCGCATGCCTCCTTGTAGTGACATAATTGCTCTTTGAATAAAAAATTGCATATGGGGAAAAGGGTGCGTGAAAGATAAGGTTAGATAGTGCGCCGCTATAAGTGGATTACTTTAGAGCGTGAGGGAGAGAGAGAAATTGGCCAATAGGGGAGAACAATAACACACTCCAAAGGGTCTATCAACTTAATAAGGACTCGCTCAGACTGTCCAACTTAAGTCAAGGGGCATGGGAGGTCTCACTTCAAACAACCCCCGTCACAAGACCGCCTGTGAAGACATGTTATCTTCCTGAGACTTCTATAGAAAGTGTTAACCTCTCACAAGCCATCGTTGGGCAAATGCAGGCTCATTAAGATGGTCCAGGCTACTAAGTAGATGACTGACAAGATAATTAAAATTGCAAGGACAAACCATGCACAAAATATGGCAAATAAATACATTTTAATAGGCTGACAATGATCCTAAAACATGTCTTGCTCAGTTACCATACACCACCTCAGAGAAATAAGAAGGCTTAGCACAGTAAAATCTGAAGTTTTGCATGCGTTTTTTAGTCCCTGAAATACAGTGCTGCAGTAGGAAACCTCATACACTGACAGATGCGAAAAACACAGACAATTAAACCTGTTCCGAAAACTTTTTTGACAGACGCAAGTTTCAGAGTCGGTGTGCAAACGTGATTGACAAATAAATAAAACCTCACGTTGTGTCAATCATCCGACAATTTTGCAAGAAAATTACGGTGCAAAGACTTTGACTGACAGTCAACAGAGCGACGGACTGAGGCCTGACTTACTGTGAGAGAGACGGCTGTGGTCGGTGTCCTCGTCCTCGGTGGCCGGGGGCAGGCTGCTGCGCTCGCTGGCCAGGCTGGAGTGGCTTTCTGACAGGACAGTGCTG
Source organism: Alosa sapidissima (assembly GCF_018492685.1). NCBI lineage: Eukaryota > Metazoa > Chordata > Actinopteri > Clupeiformes > Clupeidae > Alosa > Alosa sapidissima. The sequence goes on along the minus strand of NC_055961.1, from coordinate 36,334,106 downwards.
CTGAGGTTGATGGGAGCGTGCACCCGGACCAGGCTGGAGCTGCCGCTGGACTCTGTGATGGAGTCACAGGACATGAGAACAGGGCAGTTGCGCTTTTCCCAAACAGACATTCTAAAAAGAATTTTACAAAGTTATTATCTTTTGCTTGTGACCATTACTTCTGTGTTTTATTGGGATGTTGACCATATTTTTTGCATATTGTTGACTTTTTATGCATGTATACATCAAGACTTTCACTCAAATGTTCCTATTTTTCTAGGTTTAGAAAACAGTAATTCATAATTCCATTCTTTTCCAGACATACGTCCTGAGGACATGTCCTTCAACTCACTTTCTCGGAGGAAGAAATTGTAACTTTCCTTTAACTAAGACGGAATGGAAAATGTTGACCCATTATGGCTACATTTCTAAATGTAACAATGCAGGATAAAAGTGGTGAAGTGGAAAGAGTGAAACTTTTATCAGAGTAACTTTATTTAAACATCTTAAAAACGAGGTCTGCTGAATGCCCCAGGAGGGCTGCCCTGTCACCTACTTAATGGATCACAGACAGTGAGGAATGGCCTGGAGGTGACACAACAACCTCGCTGGCTGTCTGGGCTGTGAGGGACACTGTGTGTGTGTGTGTGTGTGTGAGAGAGTGAGTGTGTATGTATGTGTGTGTGTGTGTGTGTGTGTGTGTGTGCATGCGTGATTGTGTATGTGTGTGTGCCTGAGTGTGTATGTGCGTGCATGCGTGAGTGTGTATGTGTGTGTGTGTGTGTGTGCATACGTGTGTGCGTGAGTGTGCGTATGTGTGTGTGTGTGTGTGAGTGTGTATGTGCATGCATGCGTGAGTGTGTATGTACGTGTGTGTGTGTGTGCGTGCGTGAGTGTGTATGTGTGCGGCACACCTGATCCTCTCCGGGGCCTGCAGTCTGAAGCGAAGCGAGGTCTTTGTAGTTCTCCACTACAAATGCTGAGCTCCGAGTCACTGTCCTCACTCTCGCTGGACACCACTGCAGGGAGACACACAGGACACCAAGTCATCAGCAGCGTTGGCAGGAACGTCTTCCTGGAGTTCCAGGGAGCAAGTAGTGTTGCGCTTTTCCTTTCTCTTCCTCCTGAGTCCAACTTTTCTTGATTTTCTTTTGGCGTTAACAAACATGTAACTAATGATCTTTTCAAACTCAGGAACACAATATTAATTCCTGAAAATTAAATTGGTTTGATATTCATTACTTTTATCTTACGTGAAATATGGACAAGACAAGTAGACAAATGCAGCCTGTTCCCTTGGTAATTATGATTTAACGTCACCCAGACTTATGGTGGCACAGCGAATCAGCCAATCAGCATTAACCCACAGATAGCTGATTTGAGCTTTCTGTCCTGGAAACAAGGACATTATCTTTTCTCTCCTCGGGACCAAAGATAGAAATGAGATTAGTATGTGTGAAAATGTAGCCTCATCAAAGCAAAAGACCCCATTATTGGCAAAGCTTACGAAGACGCGACTTTATATAAACAACGTAGGCTACATTTCAAGCGCAAGATATCTGCACAATATATACAGATGGGACTTCATGGGCTGATTGCTGCTTGTAGACTATGTAAGGTGAGGTAAGGTAAATGGATTCATATAGTGCAATTTCCCGTGGCTGTGGCTGCTCAAAGCGCTTCACATAGAAACAAACAAAGCCAGCAACAAACAAAGATATTGTTAACATCAATTAAACTTGTACAAATAATAATGACCATATTGTGAATGTCAATTCAGACATGGTATCCATTATGAAGGCTCACAATCCACTGAACTGCAGGAGTAGCACCAAAGCTAGGCCACCTTCAGCTACGTTGCTATGACACTGGTAAGCATGGCAACATTAGCCAGTATCTTACAATCATTCAAATGAACTTTGCTTTCATAATAGACTCCTTGGCCTTGACTTGGTTTCTAATAAAAAAATAAATAAAAAAAAGACTGGATTCAAACAGAATCTGGGGTATATCATAATCAACATTTTGTTTCACAAAGATAATTTGCGACACTGCAATTATAACAAAAAAAAAAAGACTGTTTCTTACTTCTGTAAGAAACACCGAAATTTGGTCTGCTCTGAATGAGAAAAAAAACAAAACTGTCCTAATCCTCAGACTTGCTGTAAATATTTGATAAAAAAAGAAGCTAAGGAGAAATTGCATTCACTTCAGAGCTCTGCGCTATCAACTCAATGTGCAACTCCGATTGGTCTTGTTGACGAGAACTGTGCATCCCCTTCCTCTCTGTGCCGGGGGCTGGAGACGCCGAGGGTGCATGCGTCTGGAGAAGTGCCAGGGTGTTTGTGCCCTCATCACCATAGGAGCACCCACATGGGTGGCCCCAGGCCAAGCTGAAAATGAATAACGCCAGCGAAGAACGACGAGGGGGGACGAGTGTGCGGAGAGGACCTGCTTCCAATTTGCCACACCCCATCTGCTGCCGCTTCAATCAGAGGCCGGGGAAGGTCGGCAGAGAGGGAGCCGTGGCACACGTAGAACTTCAAATGCTACCCCAATCTCCCTCCTCCATCTGAAAAAACCTGCAGTCTCTTTCAGTCGCTCTGGTGCAATCTATCGCTCTCCCCCCCACCCCTCTCTCTCCATCTCTCTATCTCTCTCTCTCTCTTCTCTGGCCATCACTCTATCCCTCTCTAACCTCTAACCTACCTCATTCTTTTTTAAAAATATCAAAATAACCTGTTCTGTGCTTGGCTTCTGGCACAGTGAGTCAGAGCAAATCCTTGTTCTTGGTTCGCGCCAGCCACGTTGCGAGTGCTTAACCCAGGCAGAGGGAAAACTTTGCTCAAGTCATTGCCTCGGCAAGGGCAATGGGTGACCAACCAATATGCTGAGACCTAGGCCATTGTGAGGGAAAGGTGAACACGTAATTTGCACACACGTGTGTTGAGGACAAGCAGAAAATAGAAAGTTGTCATGACTATGAAACTAGGACTATACACAGAACTATACACAAGGAAAGAATAGAACAAGACATCTGCTTGTGATGTTTCTGTGTTACTGCACAGTTCTGCCATGTGTGAATGGATGTTTTATAACAAGTAAAGTCAACACTGCCACACACAGCAGGTACTAAAAACATTTTCAAATCTGTCACAAACGTACAGTAGAGTTCAATGACAAAGAGTTTATTTAAAAAACATAAAGCAGTTATATGATGTTCTTCTTGACGACTTGGACATTAAAGCAGTGAAACTGAAGTCCTTTTGCCGGCTGGATGGAGGGGATTTACTGTATACATGTCAGGTAAAGCACAGTGCTGCAAACACAAGATAGTTCAGCGTGCAAAAAATTGTTATAACTACCAGTCAAAACAGGAAAGCAACCTGCCATAGAGAGGCACCACCATTACGTTCCATTATCAGATACTTATCAACAACATGCCACAGAAACATGGGATTCAGTATGGAATAAATCTAATAGGATTACATAGGTCTCTGCAGCACACTCAACAAAATGCTGCAGTTGTTTCTTTCACAGTGTGTGCCTTTAAAGTTATGTGGTCAGCTACTCTAGGTAAAGGACACATACTCATCCTGCCCACGCACCTCTGGCGAATGAAAGAACTCACACTCTCCGTCATTGTATCCTAAGATGTTAACACCTACATTCCTTCCAAGTCAATACGCAGCATGAGTCACTGGAGAAGAGGAGTGTGCTTATTATACATCTGCCAGGCCTCTATGTGCCAGCCAAATCAATGTCAAGCTAAAAAACCTGTGCCCAGCTCCCGCAAATTCCTCCCCTGTCTCTTCTTTTAGATCCATCAACATGTCTGATGTACTATGCGCTATTTCAAATCCATTTGTAAAGACAAGGAGAATTGGCATGTGTGATTCGCTGGTTCTTCCAGCTAATTCCCTAGCCAAAAAATAACCCTTCGGGCCCATCGGGTGCTCAGGCAGCGGGCGCAGAGGTACAGTATGTACAGGGGTTTCCATAGCAGAGTCCTCCCCGCCGGCATCAAAGGAACCTCTGGAGGGATGGGAGCCAAGGAAACATTTACAGGTAATGTCCTGCTGCTGAGTCCATAGAATGCGTTTGCATTAAATGTGCCGTATTTTATCGCGGAAGAGAGTCCATTTTGGCGGCCACTGGGGCCTCGCACTGAAGTGTCCCAATGCTTTAGCTTTACCTCCCAAATCTAGACCCTGAACGTGTGTGTGTTTGTGTGTGTGTGTGTGTTGGGGGGTTATAATTTAAGCAGCCCCAGAATTCTTCTATAAGCCTCAATTGAAAGCCCACACTACTCCTGGAGTAAAATATGCACCTACTCTACGAAGCATCTTCAGGCAGAGGGCACTTTAACACTGAGTACAGAACATGTGGGGAGTAGGAGTAGCACTGGGTATTCAGCACGCAGCATACAGGGTACTGGGTATTCAGCACAGTTCAGCACATACAACATACAGGGTACTGGGTATTCAGCACATACAACATACAGGGCACTGGGTATTCAGCACATACAGCATACAGGGTACTGGGTATTCAGCACAGCATACAGGGTACTACTGAGTATTCAGCACATACTGTAAAGCATACAGGGTACTGGGTATTCAGCACATACAGCAGGCCTTCATTATCTTCCTCACCGCAAAAGATAGGAGCTACAGGGGGCGCTGTGACATTTGGGCCCAAGTATCATTTCCCGATCCCACCCCATCTCTATCTCCCAATCACTCCTGTCAGTCTCTTCACTGACCTGTGGTAATAAAGGCAGAAAAAGTCCAATATATATGCATATAGGCGCTATATGCATGTAGGTGCTATAGCATTACATTAATAACAATCACAATTCCAAATTTCATGTAAAACTCTGATTTGAAAAACTTCCAAGAATACAGAATATTGCGAGGAAAGTTCAATTAATGGGTTGCAAATAGCTAAGATGTTTCCCATCTACAGAAGAATACTTAGCATATACAGTAGACAGTGCAGTCCCTGTTATTGACAAATAACACACACTTATACTGTAGGAACATGGAGAATATTGAGCATGGGAAATTTAGTTCAGGTTCAGATCTCCCACTATAGTAACAGCAATTATACTCTTAATAATGTAAATTGATCCACTTAATAATATAGCCTGGCTGATCGATGGGCTGCACATGAGATTGCACACTCCACTGAAAGCAGAAATAAACAAACAAACAAACAAATACCGGTAACAACTTCTGTATTTGTGCCGTCCCCTTTTCAAAATAAGCATTCATTTAGCTCTGAAAGGCCATCAAACTGGTACATTATCCTCCCAAATCCGTTATGACTACCAGATGCAGTCATTTTATGCAATTCAAATGAATGCCATTTCGAAAATTTACATAAATTTAGTCTGATTAACCCGGGCAGATTAACTCGGGAAAATATAATATGCATTCGGAAAATTCAAGTCAAAGCTAATTATTTGAGATTGCTATACTCTCCATGATTGTGCCATGCATGTAACTAATACTTTTGGGAAATAAGGAGAGTATAAAAAAACAAGAGTGAGCGGGTTACTTGGACCAAGGCCAAACCTGGTCAAAGAGCAAATAGATTTTTCATGGAAAACAGATCATTGCTTTTAAAACTGAGGTCAATATTGTTCGGAAGACCAGTCTGAAACCCCCTTGTGTACGGTTAAAGGCAACTGTACAATACAATATAATCAATATCTCCCAACTGCGCTGCAAAAGTGAAATCATACCTGCGTGTCAAATCCATTTAAAAACGTGTAATAAGCCCCAAAGCTTATTTGTGTGGGGTTATATGTGCTCTTTCGAAAACAGACATAATAGGATACTGAAATAGAGGACTGCGACCTTCATTGCACACATCACACAGTTGGAATAATATTTATCCATATTGCAAAGAAAAGTAAGAAACACTCTTCCTCTACCGAGGCACTGAGTGTCTGACATGTTGAGATCATCTGTTTTAAGCTTTGTTCATGTTACAAACTGTTGGAAAATGTTATGTTTATAATATAAAATAAATAAAATAAGTCAATAGCTGGATGGACAAATGAATTCATGATTACAATGATTGATGGATGGATGGCTGGAAAGCAGTGTTTAGTGTTCCATAATGAAAGCTGAATTGGCAGAAAGAATAGCTGCAACTTTTTACTGTTGTTTATAGTTGCTGTTGCTCTTGGCAAAGGCATCCTCTCGCCAGCAAAGAAAAAAGAAACTAGAAGTTAAAGACAGTCAACTAGTGACAATTTCATTGGTCATTGTAATTCAATTTCAGTTATGTTAATGTGTAGCCTAAATTCATCAGTTCATCAAATCTTCTAAACAAGCCTTGGTATAAACTTTTAATTAAAAGCAATTTGTCATCAATGAGTGTTCTAGGAGATAACCCACAGTTTGTTAAGGAACCTAAAAAAAAAAAAAAAAGAAGCTGGCCAAATGCCTCAGCATTGATAGTCAGAATGTTATTCACAAACAGCTGGGTAAGAGCCAAGAGCAGTGCACAGACTTTTTCATTTCAGACATCAGATTAGCCTCCTCCCTTCTGTTTGCATCCTCTATGGTCCAGATTGTGGCTCCGCGGCCCTACTGTGTGCCGTGCATCCGCCACCGCGTGTCACGACGGCAGCGTGCAGTTCACACGGGTCACAGACCCAGCTGACAAAACCATCTGATTTCCCCATAGTCATGCCAGGATCGCACCGGCATCCCATCAAGTCGGCCAGCTTCAACCAGAATACATGTGGAGCCCACTATAACATGACAACTCCATTCTTCAGACAATAAAGCACACCTCGTAGGGCTGACAGGAACGGATGGACGATGGTGGGTTGTCAAATGGTTAGCAGGTGGATGAAATATCTGCCACTGGCAATACACACAGTAGCATAGTGCTTTTATATAGATGCGCATGCTGGATGAGAGCACTAGGTGTGTACGCCACACTGTGACTACAAGCATAAGACAGTAGCCATACCATTAGGCACACATAACACCAGTGTTGGGAGTAATGCGTTACAAAGTAACGCATTACTGTAATTCCACTACTTTTAGTGGTAACGAGCATGTAACAAAGTATTTTTGTAAATCAAGTAACGCAATTACAATTACTGAAATTTCCAAGAGTTCGTTATTTGCGTTACTCTGTTGATCTTGAATGAACGACTGCAGACAAGATGACAGATGCACATTTGCTGCTTCTGATCTAACGTCTCCCGACATTAGCTGTGTTTCCAGCGATTGTGTACATGTTTAAATTGCAGATGCATTCTTTACATTTAATAGGAGCCTCCTCACATTCCTCCTTATTTCGTATTTATGCTAAAACACACACGAGTGCATTAGGCTACAATTTAAATGGGGATCTTAAAAGCCTTTTCCCTTTCATTTCCATCTCGTAAGCTCCACTACAGTAAAAGCGCATTGTTGTTTATTTTATCTCTGCTCTTTTTCGCCTATTGTGCAAAAGCTTCGTTATATCAATTTCTCATTAACATAGCCACGCCACAACACCAATAGGCCTACATACAGTAGCCTATATATAGCCTTGGCACAAGCAAGCACACGTTTAACTCGAGAGGAAAATGCAGATTTCACTTACCAGATAAAGAAACCTCCAAATAGCCTACCGTACATACTACAGCGACTTGAGTTATTTGCACAGTATGTTTACATCGGAATTGACGTCCGTGGTGTTATGGATTCATTTGTCTGCGACAGAACATACAACTTTTCTCTGGAACACCTTATCAGCCGAAGAGTAACCTTCTGCATAGTGCACGACAACCCCAAACCCTCGGATGCGCATCAGAACTTATTTCAGTAGGTCAGCACTTGTGAAGCGCAGGCTTTTCCCAAACTGGTGGTCCTTAAAATGCTATATAATACAACTGTGTTCAAAGCAGGATGAGGATAACCTAAGGTTGTATGTGTCTGTGAGCAGACAATAACTGCTTTGAAAATAAGCCATTTAACATTGTTTCACATTACATCCCATTGAACTCATTCCATGTAGCCTACAGAAGAATTGCAATAATAATGATAATAATAACTTACTATATTGCAGAATTCAGTGTCAGTGCACCACCATGCATACCATGCAGTAGTAGAAGGCAAGCAGTAGGCAGTGTGCTGTACAAATCTATCAAACCACCTAGATGGTGAGGGTGGCACAAAACAAGGTCAGGGAAGCCTTCATGCATTGTAGAATGTTTTGTGGTCGGAAAAAGTTTGAGAACTCATGCACAAGGCTATTGATTTGAAGGCCCGTTGAAACTACAATAAATAGGTCTAAAAATTAGGTTTATTGTGTGACTTCGGTACTGTTCATATTGACATTTTAAAAGCAGACTTAAAAGTAACTCAAAAGTTACTTTCTCTAGTAACTAATTACTTTTGATATACAGTAATTGGTAAGGTAATTCAATTACTTTTGAAAGAAGTAACTAGTAACTGTAACTAATTACTAATTTTCAGAAACTTTCCCAACACTGCATAACACCTGGGCCCACTTCCCCGAAAGCATCTTAAGCCTAAGAGCGTCGTAAAGTCCCTCTTACGAACGTCTTAAGATTTGCCGACTGTTTCCCGAAACCATCGTAGCTTAAGAGCATCGTGAAAACGCTCGTAGATCTACAAGTGCTCCAGAGTACTCGTTACCGGCTAAGAGCGTCTTAACAATACTTCTCACTGAGGTCACCAACAGGACATACAGAGGAATTACAACTTAGAATACATAATCCAATTTACGTTCCCATTCTTTATTGTGTTTACTTGTGATGAATCAGATTTTAGCGTGCAAAATACCCTACATTTAATGGTCATAATAATGTGATGAAAAGCGGACAAAAATGCAATCAAGTTATGAAACGAGACGTTGCCAGAATAGTTTGACATTATCTTTGCTAAGTGAATATTTTATTAGGCCTATGAGGTAAAAAGCAGAGAAAGCAACATGTGGTTTAGTCTGTAGCCTACTGCATCAAAATCTAAGCCTACACATTTCCTCTCTTTCTTACTCGACTTCTTTCTCATCTTCAAACGTGTTCTTAAGTGGCACCGCGAAAAATTATTGCATGGTGCAACAATCTAATCTTAAAATAATTACAATTATTTATGTATCTGTGTGGTATATAACCTACTTGGGATCCTTACATGCTTTTGTCAAAGTGTTTCTATTTTCGTATTGATGTGAATTAATGTGTAGATCCGAAGTTTAAATGGTAGGCCTATAGCTGTGACGTGCAGTCACCTGACATCACCGTCAAATCAGAGGATATTTCAGAACTATTAACGTGGACAGCTCCCCTTAAGAGCATCTTAAGAGCAGTGCATGCGCGTTCACGCTACGAGCATGTTCGGGAAACAGTCGGAAAAACCAAACGAACGATCGTAAGATGAATCGTAGAAAACCCTCTTAAGAGCGTGTCTCCGTCGTTATCGGGGAAGTGGGCCCCAGGTCCATCTACATGCATTTGAAACCTCCCTAACTTTGTAGTCTTAATGGTCCCTCTGTGGACACAAACTACTATATGAGGTTCTGGCTAAGAAGCAAGAATGCTTACTCCAAGTCATATAAAGTTTACTGAACATTTAATGTATGTGCTTTGAAGTACTACTACATGCACAAATGCCTAATCAAGGGAATTTAAAATATACGCTCGCAGTACAAGAGGCTATCATTTTGCAAATGCCAAGAGTTTCTCCAGCTCTGTCAGTTCTGTCACAGAATTGAACACTTTGAAAACACTGGAGGAAAGGTAAAGCTGCTGAAGGCATGATACTGGTGTTTTTTTAATTGGTGGCTAATTAAGATGTTTTCAGTTCATTCCTCCAGTGTTTTCAAAGTGTTCAATTCTGTGACAGAACTGACAGAGCTGGAGAAACTCTTGGCATTGGTAAAATGATAGCCTCTTGTACTGCGAGCGTATATTTTAAATTCCCTTGATTAGGCATTTGTGCAAGTAGTAGTACTTCAAGAGAGTGGATGTTTTCTTCTAGCATAAAAATGAGGTCATTTATAAGATTTTTTTAAATTGGTAAGCTGGAAGATTTTTTAGAAGATTTTCTTCTTTCACACCACCACATTAATATATATTATACTTACTTATTATACTTATCATATATTATACTTACTGTACAATCCTCTGTGACCACCGCTAGCAAAACTGTCAGACCCTTTCATAAAATGTTCAGAGTTACGACTTAAATGGACAGCTGGGGTAGACCATAAACGAGCGTGACTGAGGAAAAATACTGTCTGTAATCGTGAGATGTTTATGACTGTTTAGATCATTTAGACGGACATGAGCGCACGAGCCGTGGCACAAGGAGGGGAGCTGCTTTCCATATGTTTGTTTTCAGATATGCAGTCTGTGTAGACACAAGGAGATTATCATTCATGAAATGTTGCCATTATAAAAAAAATGGAGAAAGAGTAAACAGAATACAAATACGTGTCCTGGCATGGCCAGAAACCTGGACGTAATTGGAGAGCACAGGTGACCTCTCAAGTTAAGAAACTGGGCATAAGGTCTCCCACGGAACTGCAACTAGAGCATTCTGAGAAGCAAAAATGTGTCGTTCAACAAAAAAATAGGATCGGCCCAAACCTGGAAAGTTTATTGGGATGGCTTCTAATCGGGTATCAAACTACACAAAGAATTGGGCAGGAATTTGGGCCGAGTATAAAGTTTGATCAATCCGATTGATTCAGAGCTAAAATCATGTCAAATCATCTGTTTAGCTTTAAGTATGGCTCAGAAAATGGCTTAAATGTCCGTTTTGAGGGCACATACAAAAAGTCATTATGAGATAACATTGCTGCAACAGTTGAAGGTTTCCAGCTTTATGTGCTGCTTCTCCCTGTATAGATTCATGGCATGCCTTGTCAGATTATGCCTTTGTCAAAATAGTTTCACTAGAAACAAATAATGAGCACTGTACTTTAATGACGGATCTGTGATGACTTGAGAGCTGTTTGCATAATGAGAGCAAAGTTCACAAATCCACCTCTCAGACAGACAAAAAAAGGCAAATTATATTGTCCTGAGGGCTTAAAATACTTGGTCTTAAAGCAAAAAAACATGAAACACCTAAAACTACTGATATTTCCAGCTAACCAGCAGAGGCTAAGAAGGGCAACTTCAGGCTGTAACTCCAGACCTACGCCCTTGTTATTTATACAGAAGACAGAGAGGACAAAACTAGCGCAAGTGACCGGTTAATCAAACTCAGTGGTTTAGCTCTATTCCTAATCATCTTCCAGGTTTCAGGGTGTTCTCCATTAGAGCTTTTAGACTGATGCTGCCAAGGCATGTCATGTGTTGTGTTTATTACAGGGTAACAGTATCCAAGGAGACAGTTTCCATTTTTGATTTTATAACACTACTCTTGTGCGTGCCTTCTTAACTGCTTGACAGCATCAGAATGTTCCTTCCCCCACCAATAAAATGTACTGTTGCATGAAGAGGCTTCATGCAGAGAGTTCTGAACCGCGTCATTCTAGCTGTGTGATGACGGGCTGACGTCAAGTCTGAACGTTCCAGTGTAATATGCATCCCAAGGTAAGTGAAAAAAGGTAAGTAGATTATATGAACTTTCTGTTATTTCAAGAGTTCCTTCACATGCAACATTATCATCAGAAACAAAACAACAATGAAATGGAAGCTGCATTACTGAAAGCATTACAGCTTCTATTAGCACATGCATAGGCCTACTGGTTATATAAACTGTGTGCTGAGTGTGTTTCACTAATTCACAGATTGGGTTAAATGCAGAGATCAAATTTCCCTCACGGGAGTATATACTTATACTTAAAATTCTGTGCTAAAAGCATAGCTAGTAAATGCTTCATTAATGAAGCACAAGAATAGGGCTCAGTGTCTGTGCTGCTTGTGTAAGGACAAACATAACTGTTATATAATTCTTACATTGTTTGATTCTGCTACAACACACGCACACACATACACACACACACTTTATACACAATCGCAAGGACAGCTCACCTTTGCTGTGTGCCCACTTGAAGGTACGGTTAATTTGCAAACTGCTGGCTACCTTGGGGTCACTCCTCTCCTCAGTCGGCACCCTGCACCCGAGAACTCCCTCCTTCATGGGCCGCACGTGCTTGGGCAGAGCCTTGTAGAACCAGGCTCCTGAGCGTTTCCACACCTCAGAGAGACACAAAGGAATGATGAGCCTGTGTGGTACGACATGAATCATTTCTCCATAATAATAACTATGAGGATATGATGATAATGTGATGATGAGCCTGGGGGGCCTTAACTGATAGCCTTAAAGTGCAACTGTAACCTTAATGACCAACATAATGTTGCTGTTGTCACCGCTGCCGTATAACACTTCTGTGTGCTTGGGAACCCAATTCCCACAGATTACATCATGTATCTACCGATAAATCGGCAAGGCGACTAACCATTTGCTAATCTATCAGTAACGTCATCTGCGTTTGTAATGGATAATAAATATTTTCGAATTAATTAAAGGAAAGCTGAATGTTAAGTCAGGTGAAGATAACAACAGGGTGTTATCTGTTGCTTGCAGAGCCCGTCTATGATGTGTCCTTAAAAACACTTGGCTGGAGCAGGTTTTTCTTTTAAAACATGTTTTGCTGCTGTTGAGTCATTTACCAACGCTGTCACATCGTTCATACCATTTCTGGTGCATTGTACACTACATTATGAGACACCCACTTACCCCCTGGTTTCATTCTTGGGTTTCTTGCATTTTTAACAAAGGTGTTTATACCAAGAAAGGAAGTGCATAGTTTACCATGGCTTTTTAAATTAAAAGTATCAGATGGCAGTTGATTCATCGATAAATGACATCAAAGTCATAAAGTTGTCAAGTCGTAAGCACAAACTGTGAATACTTTAAAATAGCTATTGTGGCAATGGTGTGAGAATAAAGAACAAAAACCTGACAGTACCTATTTCATAACTAGAAAAGAAGACTGCCACTCAGTGCCACACCAATTAATTTATTGTATGGCCCCCCATGAACAGAATTCCACAAAACTTGGCATACATTCAGAGGGTGTATAATAAGATAGTCAATCAAGGTATAATCGAGATGTTCCCAGAAAACTGTGTCCGCCCTTCCTTCCTTTTGGGGGGTCCAGTCCGGCAGGGGGCGACGAAAAACAATGGTTCCGTGTCATCTATGGTGGCTTCTATAGTGGCTATAGCGCCTACTAATAAAGAGAATATGTGTACCAACCCACACTGAAGAAAAGGCTCTGTTAAACCAACTGAGCATGTACATTTAGACAGACAGGGAGGTCTGATCAGCCCTGGATACAAGCACTTGGCCATAGTGGCAGACTAGAGGCCTGCCACCAGACGATACCCTGGGCTCTCCAACCAAGACTGAGGGATGGCAGACCAAAATGTCAGGTCTGATAGCAGCTGCTTGGCAGTTGGCAGGGGGCTCCTTCCAGCTGTCAGCCAACACAACCTGCCAGCCTCACGCCCAACATCTCAAGGAAGCATTAGACTAATGGAGCTCACTTATAGTAGCCTATTATTCTAGCGCAAATAATGCAATAATTATATTCCAAGGGCAATAACAATGCTACATTATGGAGAAGTTCATAAAACATTAACTGAAAGACTCTACATACTCTTGTCTAGAGAGTAATTATTTGTAATTATAATCTTAAAAGGCAGATTAAAATGTGAAAAGCTTCAACACGGCTTCTCAAACATAAATGAAAAACACGAGTGCCCCTGTGCCATTAGCATTTTTTCATATACTGGTTTACATCCAGATAACAAATATTGGCCTGCTATAAATCTTTACTTCATGACAGCACAACATGTTATATCTACAGATAGATATTAATTGTGAGCCAATGATTTGAGGTCTGACACACGCTATGACTGTCTAGCATCCACATCGATAACTCAGACGGAACGCAGTAGAGGACACACAGAGTAGCCATGCTTAAATCAGAAACATATACATTTCTGATGTGCTACTCAGTCTCCATAATGAAAGACATGTCAGGACCTAGTCCACTGAACTGATGACACAGAGAGAGCCATACTCTGTATCTGCCCTGTTGAATATTGATCCTAAATCCCCACATACTCACTCGGGCTCTCTGGCCAGGCCCTGAAATGAAGACACAATATAAGAGTCCAAGATGAATGGATATGATAAACCTGAACTGACAGAGCCCCTCTATGAAGATCACTTTCACATTACTATCTCAGCCACTGTGCCCTTTTAAGAAATGATAATGGCATCCTAGTGCAAAACAGCCACCATTTGAATTCACATTATGGTATTAACATACAGGATGGGGAAGAATGGTGTTTCTCTGGCCAGAAAGAAACTGGGCCAAACAGACGTAGCAGTAATTTCATTTGCACTAAACTGCAGGTACAGAGGGAGAGAGAGAGAGAGAGAGAGAGAGAGAGAGAGTATACAGAGTGACTGCCACGCAGAAGATGAAAATGTTATGTGTCCACAGCTGTGAGAAGGGAATTCATCATCAACTTCTTTTTGTTTTCTTAAATGAACATATACCAATTGCATTTGAAGATAATACAAAAACTAAGCCCTTATTAGCTTACTTCAAAAACTATTTATTTTTGTTTTATTTATTTATTTATTTGTTTACCTTTTGTTTTTTTGTTGGTGAGGATAGCCAGGACAGACTTCTATGCATTTATTTATCACAATGCTCTGGACGTGTGGAAAGCTGTCATCCACCTGGCTCGGTATTATTCATGTGCTGCCTTTAGGAGTTTGGGAGCTGTCACTGCTGACACTGCATTTCACAAGTGTGGACTATAAATGATTATCACAGGGGGACTAGGGAACCATCATGGTGTCACCTGAAGGACATTAGAGGAGTAGGAAATGGGCAGAATACGCAACACCAAACGACCCCGCCCAAACACACACATGCGCGCACACACACACATAGAATAATTCAAACACACACACACAAAAAAATTATTCAAACACACACGCACACGCACACACACAGGATCTTACAGAAAACAGGTCTACCAGTAAATTGTACTTGACATCCCCTTGTTACTGAAGTGACTATTCAAGATTCAAGACATTTATTTGTCACTTGCATATTTGCGTAGAAACAAAAAGCAGTGAAATGAGGGATCGTGACAGCAACTCCATGCTGTGCAAAGGGAAAAAAGTAGAAAAAGTAAAAGAGCAAGAAATAAAAATCCTATGACCATGTCAAAAATGTTCTCGCTCCACCTGGACAGAGACATAACCTCTCAATTTGTAAATCTACACACTATGTAAATGACTCAAATAAATAATTTAGTCAAAAAGTAGAGGTGCATTTCAGATTACTAGACTGTCTCAATATGACATCAGTGTTATACAAGAAAGCTCAATGCTAGGAGAAACGTGTACAATAAACAACCAGGAAAACCTCAAAAGGTTACAAAGACATTTTACCCTGGCAAATGGCAATATTCAGAAAAACAATCTTATGATCATGACATACCAGACATGAAAACTGCTTTGCATTCCCCCCTTCATCTAAATGTTAAATGCATAGAAACCTTGACCCATTTTTCTATTTCTATATTGATTTGGCAGCACACCATCCATTATTAAATCGAATGGTTTTCTGGCATTGGCTGATGTCTCTGCTTTACATCAGATTATATATTTCCATATACTGTTGCATCAGGATCAATACATCAAGTTGCAATCATTTAGAAAATGCCTAGGGAAGTTGTGAGTTAAGCAGGAGAGTTTTGAACATTCTAACAGAAGATTCTGTTCTGCATCAATGTAAGGTTCTAAAATTCCACGTTAAATTCAATGAACCCTTAGAATGTTAAATTTGCAACATTCCTGTCACACCGGTGTGATGGTACTGGCTTAAGGAGAAAAGTCAAGTGTAGGGACCGTCTGTGCTAAAACATTTCCTATGCACTGCAATTATTCACCAACACAGGGACATTGAGCAGCAGGACTCGGGGAGATTGCAAACTGAGGAAACCTTTCCACCCACCAGCAACTTGCATTTGTCAGAGCTGCAGCACATATGTACCCCACAGAAATGCCTCTCAATCATGTCGCGCCTGCTTTATGGCAGTGTTAAACTCCGAGGCACCTAGGCACCCTCAGACTTCGCGTAAATGCTTCAAATCTGGTGATGGAGAAGGTCGAGGGAAAACAGAGAACATTGTCATCATCTCATGTCATGCGACTAAATGATCATATTTCCTCGGCGGACATGATCATTGCCGTTGTGGCTGACGGCGCACTACTACTGCTACTCGCTCAACTCGAAAGGGAAGGAAAGGTAATCGCTCAGAACCAAAACAACCTGACAACAAGCTTGCCTTCCTTAAGAGAGTGTGTCAAACGCCAACTCATAAACTAACCGAACGTGATAATATCCTACACAGTCTCATAAACCTGTCAGATTATTTCTAAATACATACAAAAGAATCACGAGGCTAGAGGCTTAAAGAGCTCAGAAAAGACAGCGTGGTTAAGAGTGTGCAATTGATCATGCTAATAAATGAATACCTTCATTATGTGAGAAGCTGACTGAGGTAAAAAAAAACGCCATTTTTGAGAGTAGAAAAAAGAAATAACATGTTTTGATTCATTAGGTCTGATCAGTTTGTCAGCTTCCTCTATTAAGTGAGCTGTCTGAGGTACAAAAAAAAACCTTTTGGAGATTTTTGCTTCATAAGTCCTGATCAATTTGTCAACTGTCTACCAATGTAATTACTAGCCTATACTAGATGTGAAATCTCTCTGTCTTTTCCTCATGTTCATTGTTCCGAGGCCACAAAATCTCTCCGCCAGCTATATCGCTGTACACCACTCAATCAGGGACATGCTCATTATCCCATCCAGGCCCGTGTCGCAATCCAGCTCAGGGTCATGATCACATAGGCCCGTCAGGAACCTTGGGATGAGGACTGACGACCAATAACATGGAGTCACACCAGGACCTCCAGCTAACTTGGCTGACTTGGCTGAGTTCAGTCCAATCTTTAGCACTGACTTTGTACTTTCAGACTCTTGCATCACAGTCACTGGTGGAGAGGGCCTCGTGAGCAGCCTGCTGGTGGCTGCCTGGCTTAATTATCCTTCAGAACCAATTGGGTCTTCCTGATGGGGCCTTTTCCAGTGGATATACTGGACTTTCATCTCGACAGGTCCTGCGGAGAGGAGATACTCTTCTTTTCCCTGGTGCCAGAACATATTGGATATGCTCCAGCTTGTCCGGTCTGCTCCAATAACTGCTCCAGCTTGTCTGGGGCACCAATAACTCCTGAACCTACTAGTGGGCAGAAAGTCGAGTCGAGATGCTGCTTTGTAATGCCCCACTCATGGGTTCCCTTGTGATGTAATTGAAATTTTCTCCAGGAATGGAAAACTCCAAATTTTTACCAATTGGCTTTGAGCCTTTACCACAGTAGTTCCAATTCATCTCTATCTAGACTCCACAGTGATATTCAAACTTTTTCCGTCATTACCCACTTTGGAGGAGGGGAATTTTTAAGCATCACCTGACCCCATCATCCCAGCAAAATGGTAACGTTAAAATATTATTTTCACATTGTGGTTCCACATTACATTTCCCATCTCGGTCCCCTGGGTCTGAAGTTTCAATTCATTTGTAGGCCTGTTTATGACTCCTGTGTTGGTGTGTGGCTATTTTGCTTTGAATGTATCATTGTCAAAAAAGAAAGGCATTAATAAAGATAGGCACAAAAAAAGACACATATCCTCCTGTCATGCCCCACCTGTCATGTCTCTATTCCGGGCCCGCACCACACTTTGAGAACCACTGACCTAGACAGTTAAGGGGTCGGTCACTCTTTCACTACACTTCACTATGGTCTAACCTGCTCTAAATGACAGGGCTTCTTAACGTAGTAGAAGTGGTCGGAATTTCTAATATACTTTCTAGAGTATATTTCTAATACATTAAGTTCAACCATCAAATTACTCATGCATTGTAGTGATACGTTCTAATATGATTGATATAGGAAAAAATACATGCTTCTTTGTTGTGAGTATCCTCATAGCCCTGGAGATGAGATAACTTCTAATCTCATCTAGGTGCACCACTCCTGTGCCAAACATGCTTGTCCAAAGATAACAGACTCTTGTCATCAAAGCTGCCATTGAAGATGCTATCTAATTAATCACCCCCATCCAAGTTTGATGATGACAGATGATGACACCCAGCTGACATGCATGAGCCGAGTTATTGCAATCTACAAACATTTCTCTGTGTTGCTTCAGGTCTGGAACAACTCCAAGGCCTACATATTACAGCACACAGCTACAAGCCTGCTAACCGACTTGGGTCATTGTGCCCATGAAAAGCTAGACATCTCTTACCTCCTGGTTAAAATCACAGCACTCAAGCTGTTTGAGGGTCCAGTAAAGGAACTGAACCCAGCCTATGCCCACCCTGGCCCTGTTTGAGGTCCGCTTTATAATGAGGAGACACAGCACTCAAAGAATCTTCCATAGAAATGTATGAGGTTAGTTTGTAATAGCAATGTGGCAGTGGTCTACACATATCCCGCACCTTCCTGTAATGTACTGTAAGTAACCAACTGCATTGTTGGAAACAGCATTATTGATTTAATCTGCCCAAAATAATTGCCCGAAGTCGTTACCAAGATTGCCGCCGAGTGGTTAGACTTTCCCATAAGGACTTTGACTTAATTCAGTCTGTTTTGGTCTCATTGATTGAAGCTGAAGCTATTTGAGGTTCTAGTAGAGAGGAACATTGATTGACATGCCGTTTAGGTTCTAGTAGAGGAACATTAATTGACATGCCATTAGGTTCTAGTAGAGGAACATTGATTGACATGCCATTAGGTTCTAGTGGAGAAACTTTCATTGACATGCCGTTAGGTTCTAGAAGAGGAACTTTGATTGACATTCCATTATATAAGTATAAGTATACTCTTTTGATCCTGTGAGGGAAATTTGGACTCATGCATTTATCCCAATCCATGAATTAGTGAAACACACTCAGCACACAGTGAACACACAGTGAGGTGAAGCACACACTAATCCCGGCGCAGTGAGCAGCCTGCTACAACAGCGGCGCTCGGGGAGCAGTGAGGGGTTAGGTGCCTTGCTCAAGGGCACTTTAGCCATTCCCATTGGTCGGGGCTCGAACCGGCAACCCTCCGGTTACAAGTCCAGAGTGCTAACTAGTGGGCCACGGCTGCCCAAGAGGAACATTGATTGACATGCCATTAGGTTTTCTCATGCGCTGTTCTCACTCTCTTCACAGCCAGTCAACAAGTGAGAGCCACTCAACATAGTCACTGCATCACAAAGGTCTTAGTTTAGACACACCTCACACACAACAACACTGACGTGTTTGTAATTGGTATCATCATACTCAAACAGTGTTCTATCTCGACAGTTATTTTGAGACTGTGAATCACCAGGAACCTGAGTGGATGACTCTCTCTTTGCCCCCAGTAAAAATGTGTCATGCAGTTAAAACTGTAACTATAATATTATTCTGGCTATTGCCAGTGGATGTTTGCAAAATTGAAATCATTAAGTACAGTTTAAGTTGTCTTCTGCAACTTTATAAGATGGTCATGAGTTGTTGAGCATCTACTGTACCAAAGATCCTTGATTACTAGCAAGATAGAGCAAAGTAATTTGTTACTATGGGAGCAAAACGGGACAGTTCCGGTCTGCATAAGTGGGTGTGTCACCTTAGTCAAGTCAAGTCAAGTCAGATTTATTTGTATAGCACATTTAACATGCACAGCCACATATAAGACATTGTCATTGACACAGACTAACAAGCACAAAAGATGCCGGACGGAACGGCGTAGTCGCCAGCGTACCCGTGACACCAAGACATACAACAAACAAATTAATAAATAAAATAAATAAAAATAAAAAATAAAATTAGTCCAATTTCCAACCGGCTGAAAATGTGCAAGGGCAAAGATGAACCGTGTGAAAACTGAGCACAGCTGTGTCTTCACGATGCAACACCAACAAAGTTCTTTATAACTGACCAACCCGGAGAATTCACTGGCAGTCTGGAGAGCACTGGAAGGACTAGACAGTCCGAATTTGTGATGGGCGACCCTGCTGATTATCAGCTCGGTGGTCCTAGACAGTGACCGTTTGTTGTTTGTTGTTTGATGGTTGACGCTGTCATCAGAGTTTCTTAGCACTCAATTCAGACTCCAGGCACCGGTAGATGCTAGCATGGCAGCTCGCATGTCAGCCGCAGCTCGGTGGTCGTGGCAGCTGCAGATCTCTTGCAGATTGAAGTTAGGCACCCTTGCTGAGCAATCCCTCCGTCCAAACACTGGATGTGCAGCGATTGGATGTGTGTGTGTGTGTGAGTGTGTGTGTGTCTGTGTGTGTGTTGGGGAGGGGGAAGAGGATGGGGGTGTTGAGAGGACCATTTCATGTCACACTAAACATATCAATATTAATCTCTGTTCAACATAAAAACTGGCCACGCCAACATAAGTCTGCTTTACAGTGTAACCCTGTAGCAAAATGAGATCAGACACTACAATATCAGACACTACAATATCAGACACTACAATATTTTGTCTCTCACTCATCAGGGCTATTATCATCATGCAAACAATGACCATTACTCAAACCACTGATAATGTCATCTATAACACTGTCAACACATCAGTGGCATGAGAAATTCATTACAATTGTGAATCCACACAGCCTTCCATTCTAGTGTCATCTGAAGCTAAGCGTCTGTTTCCCTTTCTCTTCTCAACAGATCTGGGAGGTGCTCCCTAAAAGGCAAATCACAGCCAACAATTTCCTCTCAGCATTTTAATTAGCAGAATGATAACATCCCCTAATTTGCATGGCAAAGCCAGTGTTTCGTGAAATTAGTTTTGTGGATGGCATGCACCACCATAGGCAACGACATCCAGCATTGTTCGTGGACGCGGCTCCCAGAGCAGCCGGCAAGGACTCTATTAGCAGCCCCTGCTCCACTAAAGTGGCGTCTGGACAAAAGTAGCGCCTGGGCAGAGGTCAAAGGTCACACAAAAAGATCAATTGCAGGAGGCTAATAGGTGAAGATCGATCAGCTGGGTCATGTGCTGGAGCTCCTTAAAAGGGCATGGTCCCTAGGTTCGATTCCGACCTGCAGTCATTATCTGATCCCACCCTATCTCTCTCTCCCACTCGCTTCCTGTCTCTCTCCATGGTCCTATCAGCATAAAGGCAAAAGCCCAAAACAATGGAGGTCTTGGGAAGAGGCCTGGCCATGTTAGAGTGAGGTGGACTTTCCCAGTGCCTCAATGCATCTATTAGTTTTGGACTAATAAATGGCCACATGTCTCCCACTTAAAGCCCACAGGTGTAATTGCAGCATAAATCTTTCCCTCCCATATCATTACATTACAGCACAGTGATATTCACTATCATCCATGGTCATATTCATTTCATTTTTCACAAGATGACTTGGTAATTATGCCATAAAAGTAGAAAAAAAAAGAAATCACACTTCAACAAAGCAATATTTTATTCAAAGCTGAACTTTACCGGTTCAGTGTTTGTCACTCTGCTGTTATGAGCAAAGCAGAATTCATAAATCCAGTGTGGCCGCATAACACAATAAAGCCTCTACTACGGGAAGCATCCAAATGACAAGCAGAAAATGATGAAATGAAAAGTAGGGCAGAAGTAGTGAGCAATGGTTGTTGAAAATGGAGTTGATGCAGCAAGAGTTGCCTCAAGTATATTAAAATGCACTCAGCAGAGACCAGGAGTGGGAGTTTGTGTTATGATATTGACTCATCACTTTCCCTTCTTTATCACAATTAAGACAAATCAAACCCACTTGTTGGGTCAGTGGAAATGTGAATGCAGCAAGTCTTACATGATTTGCTTGTCTCTTTGACAAACATATAGGATAAATTCACCGACACGGCACTTTTCATTTCATTGACACGGGAGATTGAATCTCGAGGGCCATTTCCCTTTGGAGAGTGGTGTCGTTCAACGCAGTCCACTCCATATTAGTGCTGGGCGGTATACCGGTTCACACCGTAAACCGGTGTATATTTTCGTTATGATATGAATTTTTAATATACCGCCATGCACAGAATACCTTAAATTGTTTCTTTAGTTAAGGAAAAAACGTTAAATGATACTGCATTGAAAGGGATTTACCGTCACGAAAATTCTATTGAGATTGTTCAATAGCTGTAACTAGCTGGCTAGTAGGTGATGTCGTTAGTTAGCAACCCACCGAACACAGTAAAGTTTAATGTTCTTATCATTCATCTCACCTTAAGAATATTCGCTGAAATGATCCAAGTAGCAAGTAAAGCATGTTATAGACATGAACTGAGCAATTCTAGCCGGCTAGTTAAAAATGATCCTGACTGTCATCAGTGCACCAAAACGAACTTTTTGTTAATGTTTTGCCTAGCGAACCGAACCGAAGCTCATGGCAGGCAAACAAGACATCTACATCTACATGAAGTTAACGTTAGCCTACCACTAACATTATGCAAACCACACAATAACAATAAGGCATGTTTCTGATAGGCCTATTTGACAGAGTAAGCATATTAGCAGAGAGGTTTTAAAAAAAGTATAATTATTGCAAGTTGCACTACTTTTTGTATTGGTTTTATACGTTTTATTGGTTATATAAGATGTTTGTGAAATTTGCACAGTAAAAGTTATGTATTTTAACTGCAATTGTCTTTGCATTCTGATAAGATTCTTCATTAGAATCATGAGTGGCTCTTTGTAAACAGCATCATTTTCTGGGGCCATGCAAAACTGCATTACCAGTGTGGAGTTATTCTACATCATGACAGTAAAATAGACCATCCTTAGTCAATGTACTGCAGCAATTCCTCTCTCAACCTGTAGAAAATGCTGTGAACATCTGCTTATGCATGAAAAAAAAATACCGTCATATACCGTGAAACCGTAAGAATTTTGAAAAATACCGTTATATACATTTTTGGTTATACCGCCCAGCACTACTCCATATAGATTTAGCCTTGGGACAGATTTCAGGCCAGACCCATCCTTTACGGAGCGAGACTAAATCTGCATTAATACAGCCCCATTCTGCAATGTAATAACTCTGCCTGAAACCGGAGAGCTGCTCACCAGTGGGACAGCTCGGCTGGTCACGTCAATAGCTCTGCATCAGCTGCATTTCTCTCTGCCAAGTTATGATGAGTGCAATTCTTGGCCTGTTTTAATGAAGCTCTCATTCATTTGTTTTCTTGAAGGGCTACGCTTCTAAAAATTGAGCTATGCTGTGAGCAATTTACAGCTACATCTACCTGCCAAAATGCAATTGAAGACAACCCCCACAATAAGACACATTACACATCTAACAGGAACAGCTGATTTTGAGAAAAGAATAGCCTGCTACTATGTGTGACAATCGGTGAAATTTAGCTCTCTTTAATTAGCCACATCAAAGGCTCTCTCCAAGGAGGCATTGCAGATGCTTTTTTCGTTATATGTAATGTCCTGAGCCAACTGTGAGAGAGCGATAAGCTTTCACTGCACCCAAAAGCCATCACATGCCCATTACATGGCTAGAATGTTGATGTCCCCCAGTGTTTCATTTCTGCTTATTATTTTCTGCTAAGGATATATGGGATGAAGCAGGGTGCTTTTCTCTGGAGGATAAAAATATTGACTGTGGCGAATTCATAAGAAAAGAAAGAGCTTAAAGATTCCACTGAAACATCTATCCTGAGCTGAGAATAAAGAATATAAATAGTGCTGCAAAAATATATCCTCTAGCTTTTCCGATTCAACAAGTCAGAGCTGTAGTCACTAACTCTTAATCAACTGAAAATCAATAATTACGTAGTGTCCTGCTGCTGTCCGTTTGTCACGTTTTGTCACGTATGTCACGTTTTAGAAACCATCTGCTGAAACTGATGAAATGCTTGCAAAAGTATGATATGCTAATCCTAAAATATAATGGTCTGTGGAAGGCTACAAAGCAGCAGTATAGCATGGACAAAACCCGAAGTAAATGATTAGACAATCCCTCCCATAACTTGGGATGCCCAGTGCCCATGAAAAAACATAAATATTCCCCCACCCTCTAGACACAGGAAACATTTCTCCTGGCCTGACTCATTGTAAATGTACAACCAATCTTCCAGGCTTGGCAAGGCACACACAAGCAAACACACACACAGAAAGATAGAGAGAGAGAGAGAGAGAGCGCGCTGTGTGAGGGATGTCTGAATCGAGGGCGGTGTGGTTGATCAACACTGAATGGCAGTGATAAAAGCAGGCTGTCCTGTGAGGGTGCATGGGGCCATCTGATAGAAGGCACTTTGTTAGCATTGGCTGCCCGAGCACGCAAGCCAAATGGCTGGGCATATAATGGAGCGGCTCCCTGGACTCTGTCTGCACGCCACACAGAACAAAGATAAGACAGCCAGAGACGGCTACTTGGACCAGAGACGGCCTAATTGTGGTGCCGAGGCAGGACCATGCACTACGCTGGATGAAATCAATAGCAATAATTATTAGATAATGTGGAGCAAATTCTGTGCTCAAAAAAATTAGACCAGGGATTTACCTAATGAGGCGTTTTTTTCCCTTAATTTAATGACATGGTGACAGTAACAGAGAATGCAATTAAGCAGATGTGGAAAAAATTGATTGAATGAAACAGTAGTGAATCCAAAGAAAAAAAAAGTCTGCAATCAGTATCTTAACCTCTATTCCACCATGTTGGAACGATGGGGGCAGTGGTCACTACTAGAGCTGACCAGAGACAGCTTTCCCCCAGAAGTTAGTCGTTTTGCAGCCCAGAAACCAAACCCACTACACTCTCTTCCCACTATATGCTGTCCCTTGCACTCGCTATACTTGCTGCCATGGCTACAGCAAATGACTGACAGGCAGTAACGATTGGTTGGATACTGGACCTAATCTTTTTCTTCATATTACCTGAGCTTGCATTGCTCACAGGCATGACATTCTTTGTCCATATGATGGACTAATAATGAAGAAGGTAAGGATCAGATGTTATAAAACTATAATTTAACATACTTATTGCTGTTTTTTAACCATCAATCCCAAGTATTTCTGTTGCCCCTAGCATGGGGCAGTGGTGATGAAACACACTGAGTGGCAAGACACTGTAAAGATGTTAAGACATAAAGATAAACAGTGTGCAGTAATACAAGACACTGTAAAGATGTTAAGACATAAAGATAAACCGTGTGCAGTAATACTAGTCGCATGGTATGCAGATGAGGCTCAGGTTAAACTGCAAAAGTTTTCATCTATCATCTATCTATCTATATCTATATACTGTACACACATAAACACACACACACACACACATATTTATACACACCGTATGTGTCTGTGTGTGTGTGTGTTTGTGTGTGTGTGTGTGTGTGTGTGTGTGTGTAAAGCCAAGGCATTGCCTCGGGCAGTGTGTTGAGGATAGGGACAGATAAATTATTCTTTCTCAGTTAGACGCCTGTCATGCTGCAGAGCTGGTAAACAAAACCAGAATGGCTTATTGATTCTGTAAGTACTATTGACATTTCTATGTCACTTCAACCAGGTTAAGGCTAGCCAGCCTCCCCATTTCAATATTCCGAGCATACATAAAATAACTGGCAGGTAGGGCTGCCCCTCTCTGAAGAAATATCCTGATTGGTTGCTACAGCAAGACAATAATGTGAGTGGCTGATTACAGTGCCCTGGAGAGACCCAGAATGTTTTTCTTTCTGTTCTGCAAGCATCAATTTCCGTGATGGCTATCAGCATATGAAGCAGCTCACGTCCCTATTCCAGAGGAGCACTGCTTACATCAGCTTTAATGGCAACTCCACGCATCTGCCACGGCCAGGTAGGCATTACTTGTAATGGGAGCCACGGCCATTGTCTGGCCCATGCACACAAGCAAGGATTCTACACAGAGATCACGAGCAGACACCCCCTTTTGCTTTGTTCCCTGCAGCGCTCATTGCACAGGATGTTCTGATAGCATCAGTCCAATTAGATATTTCTGAGTGCTGTCACATGTATCTTCATTGGATTTCTTTAATGAAAGCATTACGGCAGATGGGGAGATAGACCGCTGTGACAGGGAGGGCAGAAACATCCGGAAGTGAAAGTGATAACCTGCAACAGAGGCTGGTCATTTGTGTCAGGCTTGCTTATGCTGGACTGATAATAAAGGGTGGGGTGGGTCATCATCAGTTAAGGTTACAGATGGGTTTAAATAAACTAGTGATTCAAAATTTAGTTGAACATTTATTATATTTCATGACAATTCCTCACTGGGTTTATAAGTTATCTTTTTCACCCTGTGCTCAATAGGGAACTTGCTATACATATGTTATATATTTAAGTAACGTTATGTTATGTAATGTAATTTTTAATGTAATGAAAAAGTGAAACTACACCTTTGGATACAAAGAAGTAGCAATCCCTCATCATATAAAATTCAGCAGGCCGATACTGATCTAAAAACATGCTCTATTCTTCATCCCTCAAGCCAAAGTCCTGGCGTGAGGCCCAGCTCCCTGGTTGGGGAAGAAAAGCATTAAACTCACAACACGTATTGCATTGATCTTCACAGCTCCTTGCATGACCTTTTCAGGATTTGACAGTGGCAAGTTTGGGTTGCAATGTGCCTTGGGCAAAGAGTCATCCACTCGGCCGGTTGGAAAACTGAATGAATATGTTTACGTTCTGTGTGAAAACACCAACATACAGTAAACGTCATCCCATAGAGTGTTCAAAAACAGCCCATGAACCACAGTACAGTGCTTCAGGCTTTGAAGACATGTTCAAAGACAGCTCTTGACGTCTACCGCGTAAACAACACAACGACCACTTCATATCTCTATAATGTATGATTTATTCAGGAGGAAGACCTGGAGAGAAAGAGAGAGGGGGGGTTAAGAGAGAGTGCTGGGAAGCATCACCCTGTCCCCAAAATCCAGCAGGAAACAGCCCTTCTGACAGAACGCTTCCATTATCTGAGCGCATATGATAAGGTGCCCTGTCATTTGCCATTTCTCACAGCCCAGCCCTGTCCTCTAAGGCTGCTTGGTTCACAGCAGCGGTGGCAAAAATGAGCCCTTCTTTATGCAAAGCATGCAACACACTGTTAGGGCATTCAAAATTAAACAGTGTTTTTTTATTTTTATTCATTAACATTTCCATTTTAAACTGCAAGCATCCACCAAATCCTGGCAGACAAAAGTAACGTGAATAATTAATTATTTCAATTTTGCCTGCCAGAACTGTACACTGTATCCGTCCTCTGCATCATGAGAACTCAGAATCCCTCTCCCTAGTGTCAACACACGGCTACATGGGTAATATTACTAAGCTGATTCATATTGGAAGGACATGGTACTGTGACCACAGGGATTGGGTGAGGATTGTCCATAATGTAATAAGGGAGTGACCTCACTAAGGTACTTCATCACTACGAGCAAATCTTGTACCTCAGCCACAAAATCTTCCGTGTGTTCTTATCATAACCAAACTGATTACTGGCCATTTCGTGCAAAAGCTCTGAACCTTGTTTGTCTAATTGCACAAGGTGCGTTCATCATTTGAAAGTTGTCTTGCTGTGTGGTTCGTATTGTTGCTTTGCTTAGATAAGAACGGCAAGACTCAGTCCGCAGACTTGATTAATCTAGTGTAAGAGTCAATAATAAGACACTGTAGGAAGGTACCTCTCGCTGCTCACTGCAGATTTTGCACAGCCAATGGAGTCTCTTCTGACTGGACGCAGTCTCAATGCCACACTTTGTGCACACTTTCTGCAAACACATAGAAGGACAAATGCGGTGTCATGCATGGAAACTTAACAGAATTACACTCATTCATACACCTCTGTGGGAAACTATGATACAAAGGACAATTGGTACGAACACTTTGCAACTCACTATCACCACCAAAAAAAGAAAACATCCTAGCAACATTAATTTCAATTGCAGAGTTTGAAAAGTGTCACCCGTGCAAATACTGTCAAGAGATGTTATGATGACAGTGCTTAAGGAAACAACATTCATTTTCTCTAACTATACCCTTCCTCCAAGCATGCTATTAGAAAGCCAGCGCTTTGCTGCCTTTGATTGAATTGTTTTTCACAGCGCGACTTCCCATTTTAATCTATAAACCTGTGGAAAAGAGCACATGATGACCCATTTAGCATAGCAGTTGATTGAGAGAAACAATACTCTCCTGCTAAAAAGAAATTTAATTAAGACTGGAAATATTATATTGGATTCTGGGGATTCAACCTTAAGAATCAATTTGAACGCAAGGCTGAATATGGCATTATAATAAATACACAGGAAGGATCCCTTAATCAAGCCTCATGAAAAGGAAGACAAAAGCCAGGGAAAAGTGCCCATAATTACATCTTAGCTGAAGGAGCTTTGTATTTTTAGAGCACTTTACAGGCAACTCTTCAGCGCTTCCCATTTTCCACCGTCACATGTAAAAACTTCTCACTTAGTGCTATATTAAACACTAACAGCTGCCATAAAAGGGGCTGAAGGTTCACTTTAACTTTAAGGACTGCTATAGGGACAAGTCCTACCAAACAGAATGTCATCACTTTAAACTTACATTCCTTAAATGTAATAACTTAAGTTCAGTGTTTATAATAGTCATACCTTGCATACATGAAGCAAAAAAAAAAGCCAAATAACGACACGCTCATGACTATGCAGTAAAGAAACAGATGCTTCCTCCTTCTCTTCACTGCCTCCTGCGGAGGTCCATCATGGCTACCCCCACTCGGGTCCAGCTGCCCAGACTGGCACTACGTTTGCCCACTTCCCCTTCACTCCTTTCACACATTGCGTGTCTCTCACGCCTCTCTCTCCTGGCCCATGTGCTGCTTCGAGGACAAGTCGTGATTCACCTGCGCCATCTGGACTCTCTGACCCCTTAGACCTGAGGTAGGTCGGTGACCACAACATCTAAAAGAACTTCATACACCTGTATGCTAGACGTGGGCTAGAGTGCTGCTGTAGACAGCCTGTGGTAGACAGGCGTATACTGCCCTCTGGTGGAGCTAATGCAACTTACAGCGTAATTTATCTTCAGTGACACAGTCACCCATCATAATGAGTGAAGGGCTCAAACGATCAAAGATGAAAGCAAGCAGAAACAGCCCAAGGGCATGCCTGTGTTTTATTTTATTCTCCAGTGATCTTATCAAGTTTTGAATGATCAGATATGGCATGCTTTTTATGGACTGACTGTATGCCAGAGATAAGAGACCAAACTAAATATTTGCATTGGTAACATTCTATGATACTAGAACAGCAGGCAAACAACAGGGATTCCAAATCACCATTCAGTTAATGTAGAAGTAAAACTTAATTGGCTGGCGAGATGTACTTTCCAACACACTCAATAATGCATTAATCAGACAAGCAGCCCTGACCTAACGTGGGATTTAAATGGATGGTGTTGCCTATGATTGCTTGTGTGACACCTTGTCGTGTCAAGTCACTTTATTTATATAGCACATTTCAAAACAACAGGAGTTGACCCAAAGTGCTGCACAGTTGAGGCAGGCAAACTAGAATGATACAAAATAGAGACGAAGACAGATAGATAAATACATAAATATAAGATTAATAGAAGTTGTGCACTTGTCTGCTAACATCATGATGAATGTGTGAGGTGTGGTGCGCCCCTGAGCAGGTGGGTGCGGTGCGACGCTGTTACCTTGCAGCAGTCCTGGCACAGCACTGACGGCGCCCCCAGCAGCCCCAGCAGCTCCCCGCACAGCAGGCACTGGGACAGGCCGTTCCCCACCGCGCTCCGCCGCATGTTCTCCAGACGTTCCACCAGACGCCTGCCAAGCCAGACACAACACAGCCCAAGAGATCAGACACAACACCTCAACCGTACTCAATCATACACCACCCACCAGCTCAATCTTTCAGCAACGTTCTCCCAGTGCCAAACTAATGCCCAACGTTCAGGCAAAATTAATGGCTGTGTGGAGAAATTAAAATGAAGGAGTAATCCGTGCCATCCTGGGGCCAGTAAATCTGTGAGATGATGTGTGTGATGAGTGTGTTGGACTCTTTGGCTGCCCAGGGAAAGGTTGTGTTGTGTTTTTGCATCAGTGAGCAGTAGTGAAGTTGCACTCAAATAAAGCTTGACAAGTGGAGCAGGAACAGTAATGAACTAGAAATGCAATTCCAAGGAATCACCAGTGCATGAAAATGCTAAAGTTGTGATGTAAAATATCATGTATAGTTAAAACAGATAATACAGAGATGGTTACTACGGTGATGCTAGGATAGACATGGTGGTTGCATAGCTTAATAAAAGTTGATAGTTTAAATGTAGATAGTTTAAAAGTTGTTGATAGACGGTAGATAGTTTAAAAGTTGTTGATAGACAGCTAGTTTAATAGATAGTTTCAAAGTAGACCGTTTAAAAGTTGAAGGTAAATAGTTTAAAAGTTGGTGACAGACTGGAAGTTTAATGAATAATATTCAATTAGTTTAATGGCTGTGTATAGGTAGATATTTGACGATAACTGAAAGTTGGAATGGCTCTAATGTTTGCTAGCTTATGGTAAGATTTTTAACTATGCTAACCATGCTACTTAGCTAATGTTTTATAGCAGTGCTAACAATGCTAACATGCTAACCATGCTACTTAGCTAACTTAGCTAATGTTTTCTAGCAGTTTTGATAAACATGTTAACTATGCTAGCAATGCTAACTATCTTAACCATGCTACTTAGCTAACTTAACTAACGTTTTCTAGCAGTTTTGCTAAACATGCTAACTATGTTAGCAATGCTAACATGCTAACTATGTTAACCATGTGACTTAGCTAACCTAGCTTATCATTTTTAGTAGTTATGCTAACTATGTTAACTAGCATGCTAACAATGCTAATTATGTGACTTAGCTAACCTAACTAATCATTTTTAGTAGTTATGCTAACTATGCTAACTAACATGCTAACTATGCTAACCATGTGACTTAGCTAACCTAGCTAATCATTTTTAGCAGTTATGCTAATTATGCTAACTAACATGCTAACAATGCTAACTAGCATGTTAACATGCTAACTATGCTAACCATGTTACTTAGTTAACTTAGCTAATCATTTTTAGCAGTTTTGCTAACAATGGTAACATGCTAACTAGCTACAGTGGGTAGGAGTCATAGTTGATGACAAGTAACAGTTACAAGGATACAAGGATACAAGGAAGTTTATTGTCACATGCATATAGTTACTGGAAGTAAGAAATGTAGTGAAATTATGTCTGGTGTCAGCCTATTTGTGCATTTATGGGGGGGGTAAAAAGTGCAGTAGAAGGGGTTTAGTAAATTAAGTGGCAAGGGCTGCATAAGAAAGGTGGGGGAGGATTGGGATTGGGCGGGGGGCACCAACAAGGAGCACCCAAGAGCAACAGGGGCAAGGAAAAACTCCCTTACCAAGGAAGAAACCTTGGGCAGATCCACGGCTCAAGGGGCTAACCCAACTGCCAGGGGTCTTGGTGTGTGTGTTGGGGGGATGACAGGGGAGATGGGATAGTGTGCTGTGTATGTGGGGGCAGTGTGCAATATGTGTGTTGGAGAAGCTTCCTCATGAGACAATGTGCTGTGTATTGGGGGGGGGGTCAGTGTGCTGTAAGTATGTTGGGGATGTGTGTTGGAGAAGCTTCCTGATGAAATAATGTGCTGTGTATGTAGGGGAGAGGGGGAGTGTACTGCAAGTATGGTGAAGGGACTTACTATTGCAGAGTACTGTATGTATGATGTATGTGAGTGATGACATGGGTGGGGGCAGAAAGGCTAGGCAATCAAGGACATGGGTAGATAGATGGAGGAGAAATCAAAAATACCTAGATGTACCGCATAGCGGTACAAAATATGACCGCCGCTCAGTCCTGTACATCCGTTCCACGAAAATAAAATCACACTTCAATTTGTCTCCATATTTTACTCCATCCCCCACTCTTGAAACTTTTGTGTATGCTTGTTTGGCATGCCTGAGTGTGTGTGTGCGGCTGCACAGAAAGTAGCCTACTGGTGCTGAAAAGGTGAATAGATTGTAGAATAGCCAAAGAAGATGTAGTAGCATTGTTATAAAACCTTTAAAATCTCTAAACAATCACAAGTAGGGCAGTTCATCACAGTTCATCCATTGCAACTGGGTTGATGAAAGGTCACTTACACCTGTAGGCTACATTGTATTTGGGAAAAGCAAAAGGTATCAGCATAATGTTATTTATTTATTATTATTTTTTTATGTATTTATAAACAAAAACATCTCTGTCAGTTCCATGCCGTTTTCAACAGCTATCAAAAACAAAGGTCATTCTTGGATGGATGGATTTTTTGTGAATGTTTCTTCTTCTACATAAGATTTTAGTCATCTTTAGTTCATGTAATACTTTATTGTCAATGCACAAATTAAGTAACAGTAGTCTGAAACGTTATTGTTAATGCACAAATTAAGTAACAGTAGTCTGAAACGAAATGCTGTTTTACATCTAACCAGTGGTGCAAATAACTGACATGTCCAAATGGGCCTTGATGAAATGCGTCGCTAGACTGTTCATACACATTTTAACGGGCCAAAGTTGAAGAGCTTTTGTCCGTTATTGTTCGTGCAAATATAGGCTGATTCATGTTCCCTTGCATTGTGTAACTGAGGTCCATGGCTAGTCTGGCTTTCATCAGACCAAGCTCAATCTTTTAAGAAATCAAAAAATAAATAGCGGGCAGATCAGGCTGGGTTCACCCAGCCTAGTCCATAGGCACCCGATATTGTTTAATTTTCCGATTGAGCTATATACGCTCTGGCAATTCTAAATGCAAAAATGCATCAGGGAGTTATGACAAAACGGTAACTAACAAACTAGATCCTAATAGAAAGCTGTTAGCTTCCCTAAGTTACAGGTAGGATTATAAGGTAGGCCTATTTACAACATAAATTGTCAATAGGCTATGCTGGCGACACAAATAAAATCTCCTTTGGAAACCAATGGTTTACGCCTTACAGTATCAAGCGGACTTAAACTGTCATATCGTGGCGAAAAGTTGTAATAACATTCACGCAGCTCCATGAGTCAAGGAAAGCGCGAATGAAGTAGCCACTTCTAAATGGGACCCACTACACAGTAGCTTAAGGTGTGTTGCTAAAGCAGCCATAATGAAATGAAGGTGTCATTGTTTGTACTTCACACACACGTGCTTTTTAATTTCACAGACTACAACTACCAAGCTGTAATCAAAGCACATCGATTCCCCTCTCACACCCTGCACGCACTTAAAACAAAATAAACAGGCGTCTCAGTCTCACGCATGTATAGGCAAAACTGTATCAGACCGGTGTAACGTTGGTAAATCTTCCATTGCACAGAATGATTTTGTAGCACGTGCAATAAATGACAGTCGAAAGATACAAACAGTGCTGCTATCAATTTGCTTGGTATAACCGCATTTATAGTTTTCTACAAATGCAATCAATCAAATGCCTCCATCACTCAACCAACGCTAAGGACCTAGGTAATGTTACCGTTATTGATATTACAAGATTAACGTACCTGCAGTAAAAACCAAGCATGTCCGATAAACATCCTCAGATTTATTTCGGCTTCAAGAAGAAATGGGAATTACACTTCATGTGAACATCGTCCTATCCTTATTAGATGTTCGCTGCGGTAAATTACAGTCCTTGTAGGAAGCGTCCATTGTTTTTTCCAACCCACTTTTAACTTCCAACAAAATTACGTCTCACTGCAACGATGCGCCATCTAGTGGACAAACGACTACTTATCGCCAATACTGAAAATGCAGCCATGATGATGATGATGAATATTTATTTTGGCTTTCTTTTAATCCTACTGAATTTGTAATTATGTATCGGCCGTTCTAATACCGATAGTATGTGGGTGCCTGTGTGTGTGCATGTGTATATGTGTGCACCGCCATTTACAGGCCAATGGAGGTGACGAAATGAAAATTTTTTGTAAAAGTCTAGTGGGGCTACATACCCACCAAATTTCATGTACCCCGGTGGTTCGGTGTCCCGGGTATCAATGACCAAAAATTCAGGGAGTAGATGACGGGAAAAATTCTTGAATTGTGTGCATGTATGCGTGTACAAATTTATGTTTATGTGTGTGTGTGTGTGTATGTGCGTGCTTGTGTGTTTGCCTGCGTATGTGTGTTTGTGCATGTGCATGCATGCGTACATATGTCTACTGTGTGAGTATGTGTCATACGTATGATTACTGTAAATGTATGTGTGTGCGTGTGTATCTGTTTATGCACATGTGTGCACATGGAATGGGTTAACATGACCCCTGGAGGCAAACATACGGAAAAAATTGGTCATCCTAGGCCCTACAGTTCTCAAGATATTCACAGAGAACTGTGTCTGCCCTACCCTCCTTTCGGGGGTCCAGTCCAGCGGGGGGGGGGGGGGCTACAGATCAAAACGAAGAATGACGGTTCCATGCTATCCATGTGGGGGTACATGCCCACCAAGTTTTGTGTACCCCGGTCTTTCAGTGTCCCGGGAATCCTTGTTGGTGTAGGTCACTAAATGTACACATAAATTATTTTATTGTAAGGCCCCCCATGAACGAAAGTACACAAAACTTGGCATGCATTCGGAGGGTGTCATAATGATCCTACACTTTTAATTTCGTGCAGTTTTGACCTTGTCAGCCAGAGATATTGTGATGAAAACACCACATTTTTTGCTTTTTAATTTTTAACTAGGTGGCGCTATACATGAAATAAGTGGTAATGGGATGGGTTGACATGCCCCCTTAAGACCAACATACATAAAAAAGGTGGACCTCCTAGGCCCTACGGTTCTCGAGATATTCACAGAAAACTGTCTCCGGCCACCTACAGACCAGTTGGTGTATAGTAACATAAATTCATTTATTGTGTGGCCCCTCATGAACGGAATTCCACAAAACTTGGCGTGCATACAGAGGGTGTAATAATGATCCTACACTTCCAATTTCGTGCAGTTTTGACTATGTTAGGTCACAGATACCTTCAATTACAACACCTCATTTTTACTTTTTTGTGTTTAACTAGGTGGCGCTATACATGAAATGAGTGGTTATGGAATGGGTTGACATGGCCCCTTGAGATCAACATACAAAAAAAAAATGGTCCTCCTAAACCCTACGGTTTTCGAGATATTCACAGAAAACTGTGTCAGCCCTACCCTCCTTTCGGGGGGTCCAGTCCAGCGGGGGGGCTACAGATCAAAACGAAAAACGATGATTCCATGCTATCCATGTGGGGTTACATGCCCACCAAGTTTCGTGTACCCCGGTCTTTCAGTGTCCCGGGAATCATTGACGGAAATTTGGGCATGCGAAAAAAAAAAAGAAAAAAAAAAAAAAAAAAACCTTCTGACTAAACCTATATGACCGCCGCTTCGCTGCGCGGCGGTCATAATAAATAGGGAAAACATTTAACTAGACAAACCAATACAAAAAATAAACATGACATTACATAAAATTACGAACATTACATAAAAACAAACAAAAACATGATGCCAGACGGAGCGGCGTGTCTCGCCAGCGTCCCCGTAACCTAGCAACTCTAACTAAGAAGCCTAGGAAGAACAGTACAGTGCATTTTCATGTATTACACCGCTGGCATCGACTTGAAATAAGGACACCGGTGTTAGAAAAGTTCGTCGTTTATTCTGCTATTCAGCACACTTCAGAACCCACGTTAAAAACTGAACACACTCTTCTTCTTTTCTACTAGCCATAGCATTTTGGATACTGATATAAACGCTCTACTGCCACCCCCTGGACAAACATTATAGCTGTAACAGATTGAAATACTGAATACTACATAGGTCTTACATTTCTCCCCCACAAAATTAATGTTGTCCCCAACATATGGATATTTAGGCAGTACACAGCAAAGCTAACATTTCAACATGTAACAATAACAAAGGTTTTTTTTCCGCTTCACTAGAACAACATCTACCTATGGTGGTTAACCATTTTCTTCCAGATGAAAACATACATTTTACACAGAAAACTGATTGAACATTGGCTGCACAACCAGATTAATCATTACTCTATAATCATCATCCCAATTTATCAGTCTTGAACTACTGCATAACATAGACCATGTATCTTATTAGTGCGTGCACTTTACCATCCTGCCACAGGACATCTCCAAGGCACATTTCCTTGAGTAACTGTTCTTCTGCTGCTCTTACTGCTCACATTAAACTTTACCAGTGAAACTGATTTTTTTTTTTTCGTCCAACCCCGAAAGTCAACAAGTTCAAAGTTCCAGATCCCAAGTGCTCAAGTATGAAGTAGTTCAGGAATCATAGTTCAAATTGTCACAGTCCATATCGTCACAAGTCACAGTCTATAGTTCTCAGTCACAGTCCATGGTTTTCAATCAGTCCATGTATAGTCAAACAGGTCAAACAGTCCATAGTGTCATCACCGTCCATTAATAATATCCAACTGAGACAGGAGTGGGGTACATCACAGGTGGTCCCCACCAGTACGGGGTCAGCCAAGGTCCACTGTAATGTTCGTTCCATGGACTCAGTGTGTTTACATACACTGGGTTATTGTGCAGTTGAACGACACGACTGCTGGGTTGACCCAGGCTCTCATACGTCAGAGTCTCTCTGGGTCGCCTCACTCTTTGCGACCTTCGGACCGGAGTATCAGGCTGTGATGACTCCGGGCTGTCGGACTGTTCACCAGAGTCCGATCCCTCTGTTGGCTGCACTGTTTCTGGATCAGCACTCTCCTCAACAGCAAGCTCCTGCTCAGGACCCACAGAGCTGAATTCCACTTCATCAGGCTGTCTCACACTTTCAGGATGGAAAACTGGTTCAGGTGCTTGCTCTGTTTCTTCTGGCTGCTGATGCCTGTAACTGTGGGCCCAATAGTAGTCCTCCTCAGCAGAACTCTCAGAATCCTCATACGGCTGTACTGCTTCAGTTTGTCTGAGGCATTTTCTCAGGCCACCTCGTTTCTGTCTCTGTTTCTGGGTTACATCTGGGATCGGTTCTTCCAGTGGTAACGCATTACAGGGCATTAACATATTGCGGTGGAGTATTCTGCTTCTGCCTGATCCACGTTCTGGCTTTACTTCATACACTGGACTATCTTTTCCCTTTTGGGCAACAACAATGTGTATCTGGTCTGCCCAATAAGCTCTTAGTTTCCCAGGCCCTCCCCGTTCTGACATATTTCTAACAAGGACCCTGTCTCCTGGCACAAGTACAGCACTTTGTCTTTTCCGGTCATAGTAGGCTTTACCTCTTCCAGTAGTTTTCACGATTGTCCTTGATGCAATGTCATATGCCTCCTTCATCTGTTTCTGCCAGTTGAGGGCATAGTCTTGATAAGACTTGCTTTCTCCCTCTATTTGAAGTCCAAAGATGAGGTCAATTGGCAGACGGGGTTTTCTTCCAAACAGCAAATAAAAGGGTGAGTAACCAGTAGCTTCACTAGTCGTGCAATTGTAAGCATGAATTACTTTATTCAAGTATGCACTCCAATGTGCTTTCTTTTCCTCATCCAGGGTTCTTAACATAGCCAACAGTGTTCGATTAAATCTCTCGACTGGGTTCCCCTGAGGATGGTAAGGTGTCGTCTTTGAATTGGTCATGCCTGTGTACTTTTGCAGCTTTCTGAACAACTCATTTTCAAATTCTTTACCTTGGTCATGATGAATCTTTTGTCTGCAGCGGTCCTGCCAGATTTGTTGCGTGTTGGGTAGGCCTGGGCAAACTTAGTGAAACAGTCAATGACCACTAAAATATATTAATACCCTCCCCTGCTTTTTTCAAGATGCACATAGTCTATTGAAACCAATTCAAACGGTGCTGTTGCATGTACATGACACATGGGTGCTCTACTGACGACGGTGGGCTTCTTCTGTTTTATACATCTGCAGACTTTAGTTATGAAATGTTCAATATCACCTTACATTCCTGGCCAATAAAATCTGTCTCTAGCCAAATTCAAAACTCGCTCTACGCCTAAGTGACCCATCTCAGCATGCAAATGTTTGTAAACCAGTTGCTTGTAATGTTCTGGAAGCACTATTTGTGTCCGAGATGCTGTTTTTCTTTTAAGAAAAAGAAAACACAACCAGCTTTTTCCATTCATGCAACAGCTGTTTCACTTTCACTGGTTCTTGAAACATTGTTTTCCTATCAGGTTTTTTTCCTCCTCTTTTTAGTTGCAATACTCTGTTTAAGACCGGATCACATAACTGAGCTTGTACCAGTTCATGCTGTGACAAACGCAACTCTGTTCCATGTTTCTCTTCCCCAGCACCATCATGAACTGCAGGGTTTACGGTAACAGCTGTAATCCACTCAACATCATTCTGTCTCTCAGTGGCATTGACAACAGCGCTGATCACTTCAGGTGAACACTGCTCTGTACACTCACCCATGTAGTCCTCCATGTCCCGGTGTGTGCGGGACAGGAAGTCGGCGTCGATGTTCACTTTTCCAGGTCTGTACTTCAAAGTGATGTTAAAGTCTGCTAACTCTGACACCCATCGATGCCCCGTTGCATTCAACTTCGCCGTCGTCATCACATAGGTGAGTGGGTTGTTGTCACTGTAAACAGTTACTGCAGGAGCATAAAACAGGTAATCTCTGAAGCGTTCTGTGACTGCCCATTTCAGGGCTAAAAACTCCAGCTTTCCTGAATGTAGTCTGTAGTTTTTTTCTGCAGGTGTCAAGGTACGTGAACCGTAACCTATCACTCGAAGTTTACCTTCTTGCCTTTGATACAACACAGCTCCTAGTCCCTCCTCAGAAGCATCAATATGCAGAATAAATGGATCCTCAAACTTTGGATAGGCCATAACAGGTGGGTTAGTCAGTACACTAGTGAGATACTCTAAGGCATGTTGGTGTACAGGTTTCCAGTTTACCTTTTGATGTGGTGGTGCTTGTCCA
Source organism: Alosa sapidissima (assembly GCF_018492685.1). Taxonomy (NCBI): domain Eukaryota; kingdom Metazoa; phylum Chordata; class Actinopteri; order Clupeiformes; family Clupeidae; genus Alosa; species Alosa sapidissima. The sequence goes on along the minus strand of NC_055961.1, from coordinate 36,295,110 downwards.
GCTCTCTTTAATTTTCTGGTTCAAACAGCATCTTTGCGTTGAGATCTTCAATACCGCATTTGACGTAACAGCCAATTTGTTTCCATTGTCCACTCAGAATGGTCAAGGGTGTCTTTTCAGTTTTGACTTGATACCCGTCATTGTCATCTGCCTCCTTCTGGATGAGACTGAGCAATGCCTCAGCTTTTCCTTTTCCCAGCCTCAATGCATTTCTCAGCAGATACACACTGTCTGTAGTCTCTGAAGTGCCCCTGTCAATGTTCTTCATGACTTGTTCAATGACGTTAAAACCAACAATCGGTTTCTCCCCCACATCTTTACTAACTAGCATTGGCACCAACATGCATGAAGTTACTTTAGACTTTGGTTCAAACAGACTGAAATTCACTTCCACCCACCCCTGAAATGGAATTTCAGTGTCATTTGCTGCTTTCAAATTCAACAGTTCTTCATTTTCTAGCAGGTCACTGATGGGCTGAATTGGGGTGTTCGGCAAATGCTTAGACTTCCATTCTTCACTCATAATTGAGACTTGCGCTCCTGTATCCCACAGCGCTTGAGTTTTAACGTTCATTGTACACCATACTAAACACTTTTTGCCAATTAATTGTGCAATGTTTTTGCGCCTGGTAGGCCAATGATCATTTTCATAGCTTGCTGTCCTACACTGTTGGGGTACAGTCTGATGGTTTGCAGTGTGGCTTACAATTTGCTTTCTATGTCCTACTGTGCCAATGTGTGGATTGTCCCCACACATTTTCAACTCACCCAGTGCACGTGGGTCCGATGGCAAGCTTTGTTGACCAGCGTGGTTGTGGGACTTCTCTGCAGAAGAGGCCATGACTCGTCCCTCAGTCACAACCTCCGGCTGTTTTCCGACCACCTACGGCTGTTTTCCAGTCTGCATCCCCTAGACCAGTGAGAGTCACTGCCACACTTGAAACAATGGTTACAGTCGGGTGCTTCCTCCTGCTGACACTTGTTGCACTGTCTTTTGGGTCTTCTACTCACTGATGTAGCAGGTCTGGTAGAAGGCCTATCACCAGTTCCTCTCTCACGTTGGACAGTCTGGACTAATGAAGCTACTTGACAGGTAAGCTCCCTGATAACAGAATTGCTCTCCTCCAATTTAGAAAACAAGGGGTTCTCTCTGGCCTGTTTAGTAGCTCGGACTGGGGCCACATTAGGCACATCCGCATTGTCAGTCAATTCCACTGAATTCACACTAACCTTGAGAGATGTTCTGGCAACTGTTTTTGTTTTCTGAGCCCGCTCATTTTCATTGTACTGTGCAATCTGCATTTTCTCTAGTAGCAGTTCATCACTGATGTCTACATTTTGCAGATAACTTCTCATTTCTGCTCGTATGTTATCATTTGACAAGCCTGTCACAATGGATTGAAAACACTGGCGTTGCACTAACTCACAGTTGTATTTCAGGCCTGATGGAGCTCGCTCTGATGCATTCAATACTCTCTGCCGCAGGTCCAGCACTCGAACAATAAAATCCAGAGCTGTTTCGCATGGACCCTGCACGGCTTTAGCTAATTGCTGGTACAAATCAGTGGCATCTTTTTCAGCATAGTGAGCACGTAATATGTGTCTGAGATTCTGTAGAGTTAAGTCTGTTTTGCCCTCTAAATAACTCCTCAGTTTCACTCCAGGACTCACTGCACGGATTACCGCCTCCACTATTTCCAAATCAGGATAGCCTTTTCTTAAACCATTTTCAATTTGATGTTCAAGGCTGGTAAAAGTCCATTTATCTTTTTGGTTTGTCTCACCAATTTGTCCGCTGATTTTGAAGTCCTTTCTGTAGCCATTCCATGCCACACTGTAATTCTGGCTCCCGATCAACTCTCTGCCCCTGAGGTGCATTGCTCCTCCCTCTTGGCATGGTCTCCGACTCCCGCGCTTGCGGTGACTGCATAGCCTCTGTCTTGGATTCTGCGGTGGGATCTGTGTGACCCTCAGGCTCGGTAGCAGGCTTCGGTGCACCTTCCTGCTGTATGTTGCTCACAAAGTCCATCAATTCCAAAAGCACTGACATGCCTGTATCCTCTGACTCCAATAAAACATCATGATCACAGAACTCCATCACATGTTTAATCAATGCACGTCGGCTTTTCCGGTTAATGTCTGCATCTTCACTGTTCTTTGTCTGACAATGTAGACACACGTGTATACACACACGTTGCAATTGTTCCACTGATAATCCGAGCAGTGTTTTTTCAATGTCATTTAATAATTCTTCGCGTGTTTCAGACATTTTCTTGAATGACTGACACTAAAAAGTAGAATGGTGTCTTGGGCTTCAGCTAGATATCAACGTTATCCTGACGTAAGCTAGCTCCAAACTTTTGCTAACTCAGCTCACAGTTATATCTCTTCCACTTCCCTCAACAAGAGTACCTTTTTAGTATCCGTCTCCAATGTCTCTCACTGCAGAATAAACATCCCCGTACGGGCCACCAAATTATTACACCGCTGGCATCGACTTGAAATAAGGACACCGGTGTTAGAAAAGTTCGTTGTTTATTCTGCTATTCAGCACACTTCAGAACCCACGTTAAAAACTGAACACACTCTTCTTCTTTTCTACTAGCCATAGCATTTTGGATACTGATATAAACGCTCTACTGCCACCCCCTGGACATTATACATTATAGCTGTAACAGATTGAAATACTGAATACTACATAGGTCTTACACATGCACTGTAATTAAGTAAGGGATAAGGTATTGTCCGCCGGTCATTATCGGAAAATACGTCCCAACAGGGTGAACATAACCCTGACACAACCATTGTAAACAGGGGTGTGTTAAAATAAGAGGTGGGTAAACTATGAATTCTGTGATCACGGTAAGGTGGATTCAGAACATATTTAATGGAATTCAGAACATATTCAATGATGGTGGAGGTTATTGTCCAATGTTTATAGAAATACCAGTGGTATTAAATGCTTCCTAGAGTGTTGATAAGTGCAGTGTGATTTTTTAATGTTAAAAGTTGGTAAATTGGTAAATAAACTCTGAGTGGATAAGGTGGACAAACTCTAATAGGAGGTGGATAAACTGTGTTTACTTGCATTTAGCCTCCACTACAGCCCTGATTGTAAATAGAAAGTAGGTTCTGTACCCAATCCTGTGCTGCTCTAGCTGGTCCAGTTGCTCCGCTCTGTGGATGACACTCAGAATGATGTCCAGCTCTTGCTTCTCAAGCACCTGACTCTTTCTTTGTCTCTCGGTTTGGTACGTGTGCACAGACCAGCCAGTCTGAAGCCTGCCCAAATTAAAAACAGACACAGTAAGTGGGCAAATGAAGATATTCAGACAGACAAAACACTTAAAGTGGGATACTCAGTATCCCCAGTTATCCTCCAGTTGAAGCTGCACAATCAGGGGCTTCACAGCGGCAAGACGGAAGACATAAAACACAATATCACATATTTGTAAATTAGTAATGAGAAAAAAATAGTAATGAAGTTCATACTTACTTGGCCCTCAGTGCTAGCTGTCTGTCATTGGGACAGATCCACTGATCATTGCCACTCCCAAACATGGTGTCAGTCATCACTGCTGGGACAACGAGGAGTTCTGCAAAACACAGCACGTGGTGTTCATAGATGTTTTGAAAGAAGTGGAAGAGGTTTATTCATTGGCAACTAATAGATTTTTGTCTTTTGTCAGATTTGCCAATTGTTTGGATTTTTGGTAGTAGCTATACTCGAGCTATACTTGAGAGCAAGGAGGATCATAGGCAATAATGATGAAGCAGAGTGCAGGTTACACACATCCAACAACTTAAACAGGTGCTGGATCAAAACTTAACTGAAAGTAAAAATAAAAGAAAGATCTGCACACTGTGTTAGACTGGCTTGTGCAAAAATCAGAATTTTAGAATTGACCTCCATTCAATTCATGAATTTGAATTGAATTGGCTCCGCCCCACAGGAAGTTGAATTTGAATTCGAATTGAAATGCCCGGAAGTGGAATTAAATTCATGGCAATTCAAAGCAATTCCACAGTCACACAACAGAAAGAATGTGTTGAATGCCACATTCAGTGTTGGGAAGGTTACTTTGGAAATGTAATTGGTTACTGTTATAAGTTATTAACTTATAAGTTGTGTGTTTGATGCAATCATATCTGACATATAATGTGGAAGCTTTATTTACCCTACCCTTAAATTACGTATATGAATTTCTTCAAATTTCATTGAATTTAAATTCTACTTCCTTTAATTCAAATTCGAATTTGTAATTCTAGATCCTGTTTTTGACCTCTATTCAAATTCAATTCATATTCAACAATTGAATTGGAATTAAGGAGTCATTCTCAATTCAATTCTAAATTTTGCACGAGCCTGGTGTTAGACGCTCCTAGAAACTTTAATTCATAGCAACGTTTCGATCTTATAGATCTTTGTCAGGCCACCTGGGTGCCCAGGTCAAGTTGTTTGGCTGTGGTGGCACTCTGTTGTCTCTCGCCTCAACAATTTGCTAAGAGGAAGATCTCCCCTGGATTCCCCCTGCTTCTTCAATATGGCGGGAATGATTTGCGGACAATTGGAAGCCTGTGATGACATAAGTTTTCACAGGCCTGAGTTGTTTCAATTACATTCAAAAGCGGCCACTGAAACGGCGCTGCTGTCTGTAACAGAAGCCTGAAAGGAAGCCAGGGCGACCGCTCGGTCATCAGTACTCATTCTGCTTGACTTATCGGCTGCCTTTGACACGGCATCCTTCTCTCTATACTCTCTAACCTGGGAATCTCCGGCTCTGCTCTCTCATGGTTTGAACCATACCTCACAAGACGCTCGTTTAACGTATCATGGCTTGGACAGCTATCTGCACCTCACTATCTAACCACAGGGGTCCCCCAGGGTTCAGTGCTGGGCCCCCTTCTCTTTGCTATCTACACCACCTCCTTGGCTCGCATGGCTTCTCATACCACTGCTATGCAGACGACACACAGCTCTATCACAGATCTCGGACTGCCTCTCAGACATATCATGGATGAAGGCACATCACCTTCAGCTGAACTGCTGGTCCTCCCAGCTAAACCTACCGTACACTATGACATCAACATCAAATTTGACTCCCTGTCTGTTTCACCTACCAGGGCTGCAAGAAATTTAGGAGTTGTTCTCGACAACCAACTAACCTTCTCCGATCATCTTGCCTCGGTCGCCCAGTCATGCCGGTTCGCACTTTACAACATACAGAAAATCAGGACTTACTTGACTCAATATGCTACCCAACTCCTGGTTCAGGCAATAGTCATCTCACGACTACTGCAACGCCCTCCTGACAGGTCTCCCAGCCTGCACAGTAAAACCTCTTCAGATGATCCAGAACGCGGCGGTGCGTCTGGTCTACAACCAACCCAAAAGGGCACGTTACTTCGCTGCTCATCCAGTTACACTGGCTACCTATGGCTGCCCGCATCAAATTCAAGGCTCTAACGCTTGCCTACAAAGTAGTCTCCGAACGACGTCTATCTCTGCCACCGGTACGCTCAGGCCAATCCAAACTTTTCTCATCTGTTGTTTCTCGTTGGAAGTCAGTTCCTAGAAGGGCAGGGACATCCCTCTCCATCTTCAAAAATCTCCTGAAGACCCAGATCTTCAGAGAACATCTCCTCTCATAGCACTACTTACAACTAGTCTTGCTGATCCTAGCACTTACAGTACTACCCGTCTAGAACTGACACTCAACTGTTTAAAATCAGCACTCACTGATGCACTTATTCTTACTGTACTCTACCTTTTTTAAATTGTCCCATAATTGTTGAGAGAATTGCTTTAAAACTGTTTACCATGTTGTTAGTCGCTTTGGTTAAAAAAAAGTGTCAGCCAAATGTAATGTAATGTAATGTAATGTAATGTTTCTTGAGGATCAGGTTAATTTGTCCCCTTTAGGAATTTTTTTTTTTAAATGGAACAGGTTATAATTTGAAAAGCTTACCCTGATTGTGAAACTACCCACATACGGTAAATCTAGTCTTAAACCCTCTTTAACTGTTCTGTTATATAAAGCTTTGATGAAATCAAAATGGATATATCGCACCGTAATAAAATTGCATACATAAAATTGGAAAAGATGGTAGAAATAAATCTGCAGCCTTGAGCTAAGAAATAGGTGCAAAGGGTTCAGAGTTTCTGCAGTACGCTCAACCACCAATGAGAAACAGATGTCCCATACTCATCACTTCAGGCAAAGACATAAATGGAAGCACTCTCTGAGTTTACTGTGTTTCAACTGTGCTGCTTCTTAACAGGGGCATTAGAGCACACAAATCACCATGTACTAGAAGACAACGTTGAATTATCTTAAAAGAAAAGAGAATAGCCACTCATGAATGAAACTCAATGGGCATCACTATATACAGGGAAGCAGTACTGAATGTTAGGTTCAATTCAATAACGCGCTTCAGCCATGTTACGCCAAACAGCTGTCCACTCTCTCAGTAACCAAGCAATAAGTCACCAATAGCGACATTAATGAACAACAGGGATCGTTCATCTCATCGTGGTTACAGCAGAAGTGGACAGATTTTATTAACGGAAAAAACACATAGGAAATCAAAACATAAGGACAGCACACTGTTCACAAAATGTGATATAACACATGTGAAATGTATACATAATAACATGATCAGAACTCCCTCTTCCAAAAGCACAAGACTAATCCAATTCTTCTTTCAAATGTGGCTTTCCTATGTTTAGACCTTGTGTGTGTCTTTCTCTTTCTTTCTACCTAATTTAGTCTACCTCTTCTTTTACTCTTTTCAACCCTTCTGTAGGAGAACTTTGAACATAATAAAAGAATGCTTCAACAACGCAAGATTTTAAAATGTCAGGTATATTTGATGGACCCAGATATTCTTTAGAACTTTCATTGTACAACATTCTAGTCACACGAGTGTAATGATGATATCTTTCTGGCCCCTTCCTTCCCAGTGATTTTGGCCTTTAATTCACTGGAACAGGTGCACGCACACACACGCACACACACACACACACACACACACACACACACACACACACACACACACACACACACACACACACACACACACTAGCCACTCATTTATGGCTAAGCGATTAGCTCTATTTACATTTCCATGCAGGCTAATGGCCGTGCAGAGCTAACGTTCTGGCCTCAGGCACTACTGACAGTTTTAAATAGCACTAAGCTGGTCACAGCAGATGCAATGAACATCAAGACAGCTGAGACTAACTATAACAGTCTTTACAACTGATGAAAGGACCATTTACATACCATAAACTTGCAAATTTCAATTTTCCAGCTTGTCAATTTCAATTTTCAGCATAAAATTATTATTAAACTTTTCTTGATAGAGTTCCCAGGAATAAAGAAGACTGTACTTTTTAGTCTGACACTTGTGAAATATGAATTTCCCCACAGGCACCATCTACAATGTACAGTCATCATCAACAAAGTACTTCTGCTAATTTTCCATTCCATTCATTAGTTGTTGTCTGGTAGTCTGGTAATAAATGCTTCACTGACACCTGGTGACTGAACATCTAAACTGAAGAGAAATCTATTACATAAACTACATGATTCTTGCTGTGGGAACTGCGCACAGCTCCCACCACCAAACTCTTCACACCTTGATGTTTGTTCAGTACATGGGCATGGGTCAAAATCCCATAATAGCTGTTAGCAAACAGAGTGACAGCGGAGGGGGAGGAGGAGGGAGTGTTTACCTTCTGTGAGAAACAGCGGAATCCTGTTGCTGGAGGGGGGGGAGCAAGGCCAACTGAAAAATTGACAAAGAGAGAAGAGAAGAGAAGAGAGGAGAAGCGAAGAGAAGCGAAGAGAAGAGAAGAGAGGAAATGAAGACCGGGGAAGTGGTGCCGGCTCTCAGGGCACACACACACACACACACACACACACACAGGCTGGCTGCCTGCTACAGTACGTCGGTCACATGACAGGAGAACAATTCCCACTGAAACATCCTGTTCCTCCAGCACCTACCTTCAAGAGAGGAGCAACAAAAGCGAAGCCAATAGGCCAACAACACGCTAGGTTTCACTCAGCACTCAGTCTAAGAGAGTTACTATTGACTTGGCCTTTTCAAACAGACATACAGAGAGACTGATTTTATTTGCTGGGTCTGGTATGCCTAAGTCTGACAAAACAAAGGCATCCTTGAAATCATGTTGCACCAGCGTATGTTGAATGAAACAACAACAAATACAATTTCAAAACACTCAGTTTAAAAATAAAAAGATTGTTGCCACAAAGCAATTACTTCCCATTCAGCACATTCTGACAAACATGAACTTATGTTGGCAAAACTAAGGGTGTATGAATCTGGACAAACTTTGTGTTGAATAGTGTACAAAAGGACTCGTCTTGTATCTATGCTGCATTTAGCCATTTCAATCTCTGGGGAACCCCTTTTAAACATCATCAGAGAGTGATTCCATTAGTTTCAACTAGATTACCACTGATGGATGTTTGTTAACATTATTTCCCCCAGTGACCTTTATGCATCTCCATCAGCGACTGCTCTTTTTCACTGAGGCATATGGTCTCTGACCCTACAACAAACTCAATCAAAGGCACAGGGGTCAAAGATTGTTGTTCTTGTTTCTTACATCTCCTTCATAAATACATTCCTGCTACCTGTTGAAGTCCACAGCAGAATAGTACACAGCTGTGCAAGAAAGATCAAAAAGGTAAAACAGACAACTGTGCAAGAGAGATCAAAAGAGGAGGAAAAGCAGTTCAGACGTTTTACATGGACGAAGGTTCTACACCTATTCTCTCTCTATTCATTCTGTCATAACGTTTATAATCCCAAAGAGTTCCAGCACCTGCTCAAACCTACAGCTAGGTCTATGTCATGTAAAACATTTCCTCCCTCTTCATTTTATCTCATTGGCATAATTTAATGGCTTTCTTACAGCCCCCAAACCCACATGAAGCAAACAGCACTTGAAAATTCAAAACAAAGCTCACGAAAGGCAAACAAGTGTCTGAATCTAGTCTAGTCTTTTTTTTTTCAGCAATGAGTAAGTAAAGAAAAGCATGTTTGCAAAGCATTTTTTTCTCTCCCCATGCAATGCTGTTAACTTCTTCTTCAAACTTTTTCACTCTACTTTATCTGAACACCAGGAAAAAGCAACTTGCACTTTTACAATATCCTGGAGTATTCCGCACCCTATCTGCCCAACAGACTTCCTGAAAGGCTACATGAACACTGTATGCTGAAAACTTGATGGACACAGATGTGGACAGATGTGCTTGCCACTGCAAGTAGCATAAACTAGGCTCAAGCAGCATCAAAACAGAACAGGTGGCCTGTCAAGGAGGACTAGAAGAGGTCGGTCCCCCCCCACCACACACACACACGATGTACCTGACAAACGCCATGTTTTCCTCTAATTAGGAGGATGCTTGTGAATGCTTGGGAAATATTTAAGTTAGAAAAATCATTCACTTTCTCAGTGGCTACTATTCCAACGTAAGGGGTGTGTACACTGGAGTAGGCGTGTGTGCCAGACAGTCAGAATGGTTTATTTTGTTTGGGCAGAGAAAACTTCCCTCTAAACAGGTGAACGATGCGCGAGCTATGTTGAGCAAGCACAAGTCAATTTACTTAAACTTTTTCAGCATTTTAGCACTTGTGATAACAATTGCATGACAGTTGAAACGTCAATAGCAAACATAAGTTTACTTTTTAGATCGTGTCAGAGACAACTGTCAGAAATACTAGCTACCGACATCTGTGAGAACACCTGCTAATCAACCTATGACAGTTCCACAACTAAACGTTAAACGACATGTAGTTTAACCATTAGCCTACGCCGTTATAGGTCACAGGAGAACCTTTCCTGTGAAAAAAGTGACTTCTATTCATATGAAACTGATGTAATAAGATGAGGTAATATTAGCAGTCGTGCTTACCAAGGGTGCTGAATCTGTTCAACTTCTTGTCAGCTAGGGGTGGCACACTGCTAACGCTGGATCAGTGTAGAAACAATCCACACCTTGTCAGTGGATGGCAAAGGAGGTTTCATCTGGGATTTCAGCCAATCTTGAGTCACTCTTCCTGCTACGTAACTGCTGTCGCCCTCTCACGCGCATACACTCACTTGCATGCATGCTCTTCTTCATATGGTTGGTGACCACTAAAGAAAATCTAAAGGCCTATATTCAAAAATGAGCCCAATAAGCCCAGGCAATGATTTTAAAGTGCAGTATTTTTTTCACAACTGAAAAAGTATTGTATGCCTTTGATAGCCTATGCTGTCTAAATAGTCAGAAAGTCATGAAAAATCTAGTTATCAACCTGCAAAAAAAACTGAGCAGTTGTCACCAATTATGTTTTAGTGTTATCCTTCAATTTTACACAACATAAAACACCACTTAAACCTTTTCATGCAAAGCCTTAAGTGTCCATACCATTCCGTAGGCTATTACAAACACCTGTTCAGACTTTAAATGTTGCATTTTTAGATGTTTAATGCAGAATGCTCTGGAAAGGTCAGTTGGCCTGGCCCTCAGGTAAACTGGCTTAGGCAGCCACAGCATTCATTATTGGAGGGAAATAGAATTAGTCACAAACAGATGGCCAGAAACAAAGGGCATCCGTCATCCTTCCTCCTTTCCAACCATGTCAACATGTGGCTAGCATTCAACAGTGATGGATGGATGTGCAAAAATACCAAATACCCTTGTATACATATTTTAAATAAATAAAGTAAAAAATGCAGTATAGCCGCAACATGTCAGTATCATCAGAATAAAATACTGTATTTATGTATGTAATACTCCAAATCATTTGTGCAAGGGAGGGAAATTGAAATCAATTTACAAACCTTCCATGTCATTGACACCAATAAAGCCACATACTGGATACCATCAGAAATCCCACAACAGTCAAAAGTTCTACCATGAACAGGCAAACTTAAGTGTGTGGGTGAGAAATTTAACTGATCAAGTGAGTGTGTGGCTTTGTGCACAAGCAATGTTTTTAAGTCTGTTGATCTATCCAGCAAAGGAAATCCTCTATTGGAACAGAGAATGGGATGACTGTTTGCCTGGTTAGCACCAGATCTTATCTCAATTGAAATTGGGTCTGGACAAAGTTTATTCACCTCTCATTTCCAAGGGGCGTCACCAACAGACACCGATCAAAATGCCTCTGGTCGCCTAAAACCAATCAGAGTAATGAAGATGACATACTGTATGCAGAGCAACAGAAAAAAACATCTCAACAAACAAGCGTTTTTCAAAAACTGCTTCCATGTCATCATGTAAAGCTCGCCTCAACAGTTGTGATTTGTGCCCAGGTTTTAAAAACATTGGGAATGGGAGTGAATGGCCTCTTTGCCAGAGACAGACCTGCAGAGCAATTTCAAATTTGCCAAAGGTTTGTCTCGGTTCTCCCAGGCTAGATGATTGTGTTAAATCTTACAAATTTACGGGATAGGTCCACTGTTCCAAGTCCCACTTAAGTCAGGCCTTGGATCGCGATCCATGTGCTCAGTGTTGGATTATGTTTGTCTGCTCACACCGGAAGACAGCTGGCAAAAAATACACAAAAGTATAAAACACCAGATATCCAATCGGATCAGACTGAACCTGAGACATTGATTTTTACCTGCCGTGGGCCTGCTCAAACTACACAACATATTGGACAGCCTTGTAGGTCATCAGCACCTATCAGAAGCTGCATGCGTCATTTTGCACTCTTATGACATCTCACAAGTATTTTCATACAAAATACAAAGCCATTTTCTTCAACCCAAAATAGTATTTTCTATTTGAAATATGTATTTTAAATACATGTATGAGAAATACTGCCCATTGTTGGTCCCTTGGCAGTTAAATACAAAAGTAAATACAAAACTGTGATGTCCACTGGAAAATTAACATTATAGCCTGATGCAAATTGGAACTGATTTCAGGAATAACACACCAAAACACAACCTATTTTCCCTTCCCAGTGATGGAATCTGTTATATTTGATTTTATTCAGCAAAGCATGTGCCTACAGTATTTTACAAACAGCACAGAAACAGGGATTGTCTTCATACAAACATAACAGCAGTTGTAACATTTACAGTCATGCAACAAGACAGGTGAAAGAAGTGTGGGAGCACGTGTTCTCTTCCCAGAGAGCAACCTGTGTAAAGGGCACTCTCCAGGTCACTTAAAAGGGACAGCGGTCAAGCATCCATCAAAGCGTCAAGTCCACAAGAGAGACAGTAAACTACGATCAGAGCATCTGACTTCTCAAGATTTTGCTGTCTCTTCTGGTCTTCCTCTATGGTCAAAGAGAACAGTGAAAAAATTACACTGTATTGATGCTCTTACAAAAAAAGTAAGCTGCAATGTGTCGATCAATCCTAGATCTTCGTCAGGCAAGAGACAGATTTATCTCTGGAGCCCATTTCCATCAGTTAAAAACTTAAATGGATATAATCTCTGATGTGTCAGGTGCATTGTGTGAATTTCAATAAATTCAAAATGAATTTCACAGGCTTGCTGTTAAAAACAGTATGACATCTGTGCAAATATATCAATACCAATTCATTTAAACTTCAACAATAGTTCGATAAACTGCACTCTCCTTTAGGCGAACACTCATGCCCAGAATTACACTATCAAATCTGATAGTTAAGAAATTACAAAATGAGAAATAAAATAGGTATGTTGGACACGTGGGAGAACATTAAATACTAACAGTATTGCTCCTCTATAAGCGCTTCAAATATTCAAAGAAAACAAATCTCAGTGCACAGTTCATGTGAGTTCAGTTCAAATCATCTTAAATCAAAAACAACCAAACATTTAAAATCACTCTAGTCTTGTTGCTACAAAAGGAAAACCTTAAGATTCATTCACATGAATTGGACAAGTATTATTTGAGCTGGCAAAGCAAAACAAAGATTGGATCCAAACCATACTGGCCCAAATGCAATGTTTTAAGGAAACAATAACATGGGAAAATGCCTATGTGAACACACAAGATGTACGGCACATTGGACAGATTTGCTCATACTTTTATCATTTACAGCAGTTTAATGAAACATTAGGTCACTGTAACAACAACCTTCGTCATTACGTTATGAAACAGAAAAAAACACAATTATTTACAAAGGTGTCAGAGGTGGCCAGTGCAAAGGCACATATGTGGCTAGATGGGTGCTTGCATGTGGTGCAAATGTCGTTCTGGCAGAAAAATGTCAAGACAAGAAAAGGACTATTAGAACTGCCAATCAGAGACAGTTGAGACATGGTGGGGTAAAAAAAAAGGTGAATTACTTCCTGAAATATTATACTCATGAAGCATGCTCCACTCAAATGTAACCCAATACTGTGTTGTGGGAAATTCCAAATGATGTGCACTAAATGTGATAGTGTTTTAAATTCACTGACATATTTGGCCAAACATCTCAAAAGGTAATTTTCCCCCCATTTCAATTAAGAAAACAACTCCAGGAATTGCCTGCAAAGCTATAGAAGTTAATGTCCACCATGATATGCAAGGATGCATGTTGTGTACAGTTAGGAGTGGTCAAGTACTAGCGTAACAACTTTCTGAGAAGGCAAATCATCGTGCTCTGCTACAAACACCTTGCAACTCAATGTTAGGATGAAGGAGAAAAGCAGAGTGGCATGATGGTTTCAGTAATGAATAATGGCATTAAGGCATTTTACAGTACGGGCTTGTGTACAACACACACACACACACTATTTGACAAAGAATTCAAGGATCAGCCATTTTAAATACATTTGCTTGACCTAAAATCTCTCATGCAGCCAGCCATAGCTCTAGGGCACACTGGATTTGTTTGTGGTGGCCATATTCCAAAACCAGTGTAGATGCCACAAGCCATACGTCTTTACGATCATGCCATATCAATGTGTGGTGATGGAAAGACCGGTGACCACCATCAGAATGTCAGAAGAAGCAGAGTTTCAAGGGAATGGAAATAACCTAAGCAGACACTGAGTCTGGAGCACAGGGTGCAGGTGTGATGCATGACTAGGCAGCCATCGTGTCAGGCTAGGCTATGACATTAGGTTTATGAAACCCATACTAACTTACTTATTATTTCCACAAAATCATGAAAAAAATATATATATATATATGTTTCATATGAAAAGGCTGCAGAGAAAACAGTGTGTTTTACGAAATAGGTTAAAGGGATACACTGCCAAAATAAATAAAAGTGTTCATGATGTCAATGACGTTATCAAAAAGAAAAAGTCAAGAAAAAAAAAGATAATGGATCGGAAATGATGCAATTGATTATCAAAGTCAGAGTGCTGCACTGTCGGTGTTAGCTTTGCTGTAGTAAAGTACATTCAATCCTACAGTGAATTCATAAAGCAAAACAAAAACAGAAGCTATTCATGACTATTGAGCCGCTGCCAGAGAAGCATTGAATAGTAAACTGAAAAAGGCAAGTACATACTGAGTCCTATAAGCAATGAATGTGTAAAATCCAACAGAATATCCAATAAAATACACCCATACACTTAAAGTGCTTTAAGATTCCAACACCATCTTGAGTACATCGAGATATGGCGACGGCCTCTGTCTTAAGTTTCACTAGGGGGAAGAGTCACACAGAAGTAGAAAGGATGGTCAGTGACTGATAAAATTACAATTCAGGGGAAATTTGGAACCTAAAAGTCTGGTTTTGAGTCAACTAGTAGAAATAGACTAAAACAGAAAAAAATAATAATAATAATAAAACTTTGCGCATGACTGAGGTAAATATGCCACTCATCCTCTCTTCACTACTACTTGAGGCAGTAAGCCAGGGACACGTCCAAATTATTTACCAGCTTCGGCATCTGTTATCAAACAGGGCCCCATGGCCGGTTTCTTATCCACCCAGTTAAGACACATTGCACCTCAATGCCAAACTAAGGAAGGAAGTGACACAGGATAAAAACAAAATAACAACAAGACACAAATGGACAAGCAAAAAGGCAAAAAGAAAAGTTCTTTCAGGATCCCAGACAGTCACCCTCAAGTACAGATGAAGCTGTTGTGAACATGGAATGGGAGAACTTCGGCTATCAGAAGGTTAAAGAACGTGACAGATTTATCATAGAGAATGAAACGCTTTAGTCCCGTTCCTCCATCCGCTGTCATGGGGTACTGCTGATCTTTTCCTTGCAGACACAAATTAGGATGGCACAGGGGGGAGGTGAGGTGGGCTCAGACAAACTGCTTCTGTACTGAATAGGAGTTCTACAAATATATACACAGTAGACACAGGCACTTATATGTCTTTGGTTGGAGGGACCCAACATTGCAGAGAAAATGCATTCACAGAGTTTTGCACCCTTCCCATGGGTTCAGTAGGCAAGTTTCTTCTTCAGATTTTTTTCCTCACCAGATATGATTCTGTTTAGACGTCGCTTTTATCCCTCCGACAAGGCCACCTGAGGAGTAGAGAGGAGAGACAGACCCAGAAATATCAGACTGATTCGTCTAACGACTACCATGCAGTTCTCAGCATATCTCAGAACTGCCAGAATGAACGATTACAAAACTGGAGCAGCATTTATAGAATTTAAGATAAGTCACCATGACATGACCAAAAAGCTGATAAACTGGTTAACAATAAAGAAAAGTGACAACACCACTTTTACACCACTAAAGTACAAATATGGCATTGTAACTTAACCATGATTAGTACAGGATGACTTTTAAGGGGCCTAAGTAATTAAGTTGCTCTTGCTCTTTTAATTAACAACAATGTACTATATGAACTATGTGAAACACTCGTTCCTTATGTATTTAAATGTAAATCTTAAACGTTATTATAATGTAGGCAGAACCAGTCAGATATTTCACTATTAATGACGTACATCCGCATCACTTACATCCTGCAGGCAGCTACATTTGCCTCTGATAGGATATTAATTCCTCATTATGTGGAAAAACATAACTGGAAGAGATAACTAACAGAATTGTGTGTGTGTGTGTGTGTGGGGGGGTTGTCTCTAGAAAGACTTTCTAAATATCCCAAACCCTTAACAGAATTGGCTGAAGTGTGTTTTTTTCTGGTGTCCCTGGACCCTAGGGCTGACAGGCATAACATACTGCAGATGTTCTCTTTGGGGTGGCTCCAATAACATTGGAAAAAGAGCCAGCCTGAAAGGAACCCATGTTATTCCAAGGTCTGTATGCAGTATGCAGTGTGGACACTCAAATGTGACAAAGTTTATCTGGGTTATACACACTCATTTACCGAGATACCAATTTATGTCAGTAATGTGACTTGTGGGTGATAACACCTTACATTTTTACACTTAAGCAAAAAGACAGCTTTGTTGCAGCTAACAATGGTAGAGATGGATGACGTGAAACCTCTCACTTTTGTAGGATGGTTGAGGTTGTCCTGGGTTGCAAACATTCTGGGCTGTCTTGGAGTGAAACATGTGGCTAGTGTTTGGGCAGTTACCTCGGGGAGAATGAATCATCTGAGCATGCACAGGAGTAAAGTTAACAACACTGGTAGCTGCAAAAAATCTCGGCGTAAACTGATTTATTACCCAACAATAACAATATAAAAAAGGAGAGACTTCAATTTCGCCTACCTTCTCAGGGCAGAAGTCTGAGTTGTTCGCTCTTACTTTTCCAGGCCGACCCTTAATGACTGCATAGCAGAACATTGTGATCACCATCACAAACAGGAAGTAGCTGGTGTGCATTAAGTGAAGGTTTATCAGGGAGCGGTCATCCTGGCAACAGAAATGATTGCATTACCTGTTAGCAGAGCAGCCATCTTGATCATTAAAAATAACTGACATCCTAGCCATTATCTCTCTATTAAGCGAGTTTGTAAATCACAAAAGTATAGAGTAGTACATCAACATGTATGTGCAGTTTTCCATAATAGATGATCCAAATACAGCTGGGACACACATAGTGGTGGACAAGCATGCACATCGAACCTTTTAACATTTTTGTCTTGGCACCTATAATTTGTGACAAGAGAAAGCACTACTGAAAACCACACAGTGTTCCATGTTTAATTAATGTAGCTGTCACAGTGCTAGAATAGGCTCATAGAAATGGATGGATTTAGACCCCTTTTACTCAAGACACACTATACTAGACCTCTGAAATAGTTCAAATCAGTTTCTCAGGGACATGGACATACTAAGGACCAAATCAGCAGTATTATAACCAAAACACTAGGTCTACAATGAGGCTAATAATAAAGGGAAAAACCTTTGAATGAGACTGGTTAAGTCTATAAGGTGGTATGCCCATGTAGGCACAAATCTATCACAGAACTTTTGAGAGGTGACAGATTGGGATACTCTACACAAATCCATGTATCAGCACAAACCCATCCCAATAAGAGAGTCCCATGGCAACTACTGTACTACTACATTTGGGATAAGTTACGCAGGACTAAATGCATGCTAACAATAAAGACAAATGTGCTATTTGTATGGAACAAAATGAATACCATGATTTCCCAAATATTAACTGTGGTACATAACATGTTGCAACGTTTCTACAACCCTGCGGTTACTACTGAGGGGAAGCATTGCTTCATTTACTACTGAGGGGAAGCATTGATTCATTCTTCTTCATATGACAAAATATTAATATGTGGATTTTTTGTTCTCATCTATGTGGTCACAATACTTTATGAGCAATTTGAGCGAAAAGTTCATACTGACAGTAATGTTAGCTCAAGAGGCTAACTGTTGAATGGAGACATGTGCAACCAAATTAACCTATTTATCCAGGTCAGTTGACAAACATGAGAAAATGCCTACTCGCTCACTTCTATTTAATCGATTAGTCTTATTTGCAAATGACACAGTGTAACATTATGTGCAACATGCCTAACTTAGCTCAGCAAGAAATGAATCATGGATCATAAACTTCTTTAAAAACATACTTATCTCTGTTATTGTGTGGTTAAAAAAAACATAACGTTATTGAGCTGTACTTAAGATATAATAAACTGTCTAATGTCATCACTGTTTTGCTTTTTATTGTATTTGTCCTGCATCACAGACCAAGAGTTCATTGTCTGAGAGGGAAAGGGACAGACCTTTAGAACACAACCAGCCAATGTTTGTGAAAAGTACCGGCTTAACAAGATCATTTGACATGTGTACCTTACCATCCCTCACAACAGTGTGGTGCAGCTAGCTAGATGAACAACATGATAATAGCTGTCGTTGCAACCCCTCAGACTGGGAGGCATACGTGCTAACACGAAGGCTAAAATCCCCATGAGTTCAAGCATCGGTCACTAGCACTACACCCTGGCTACTGAATACCTGCCTGGCTTGTGTCTTGTGTTGATGAATACACTGATGTGGAAAGCATCATTTTGTGCTTCATGCATTTTAGCATGTTATTTTTTGTACTGGCTAAACTGTGCTGCTTAACAAATAGTCTGCACAAAACAATGGCATTTACTTACATCTGGGACAATGACGGTGAGTTTGGGGTTTAGCGCATGATACACCTTTCCAATAGCTCCTTTGTAACACCAGAATGGGTTGTAATCCTGTGTGTACTTGGTGTCGGAGTCCCGGGCCGTCGTGAAGATCTTGTACCACGACGTGGCATTGGAGTACGTCTCTGGGACACAGTGGGGTGGCTGCCTGGAAGGTTATATGCACCATTTTCACACCATTACCACCATATAACACGGGACACGAATCTGAATCAGCTCATCAAACCCCCCCAAAAGAATAACTATAAACTATCTCAGTGTTTTACTCAACTTCAAAGGGAACAGAGCATGCTGTAGGGTGTTTATTTATTTATGGGTAACTCACACTGTGACGGGAAAGGCATTGCTGGCTGCAGTGATGGTCATGCACGTGCTGAACACCACCTGCTCACAGTGGCCATGCAGAACACAGTCGTCTGAGTTCCAGGACGCCGGCAGGGTGAAAGTTATGTTCATCTCCTCGTGAGCTTCCCTTCCTACAAGACAGATCATACACACACACAAAGATTACATATCATTGCAATTAGAATGGACGATTACAATGGACATTGTAACATTGTAATGCGTTGTAAACATTGTATACAATCTTCTTTGTGTATCTGAATCTAGTACCAATAGATAAACAACCAAATGAGCAGACATAATAATTCAATTAACAAACATGAATTAATCAACCATGAACAGTGGCACTCGGCAGCAGCAGTACCTACCAGTTAGGCCAACCTGCTGGCCCAGTATGGTGGCATACAGGTGGGTGATGTTGCGGGAGTAGCCCCCAAACGGCCGCTGGGGATCTAGAGTGAGCGTGATGGGCACGGAGATGTTGATGGGCCCCGGGTCCTCCAGCACGAGGGGCGCCTGGGTGCTGGAGCGACCCTGGCCACTGGGGACCGTGCTCTCGGGAGTGATGGACTCGTTCAGGCCGTGCTTCAGCGTCTCATTCTCCGAGATGCAGAAGTCCAGCTCGTTGAAGCGGAGGAGAAAGGTGTTCCAGTCCTACATGGAAAAATGACAGTCATGAGCCTTAAAAGTAAAGCTTTGTGTCATGTTGTTGTAATATTTTGGAAATACCATATATTATTATACATTATATATACATATTAAACACACATACATTATATTTTATTACTAAATGACTTACTGTATTTTTGCAAAACACATTTTCTTTATAACAGTTCAATACTTTTGCGTTCTAAACGCTGCACCTATTATCAACTCAGAATTGGCAATTATGTCCACTTACCTCAGTCATCTCAGGGGATTTGATTTCTTTGATCTTGAAGAAATACCCTATGGTGAGGAAGGTGATGGCCACAGCACTCACACTGACCATAAAAATGACCAGGGGAGGACGGTTGCTTATGTAGGTCTTCAGATTCTCTAGAGGATTTAACAGGTACACCTGGACACAGAAAAAGACAAGAGCAGTCAGGCAACAACAGACCCCCCTGTCACACAATATTAACCAAAGCAAACCAAATTCTAGCATCAGCATTCTGAGCTACATCCTGATGATCATGCAGGAAGACAGAGAGATGGTGACCCTCTGCCTCATCTAAAGATCTATCTGGTCTAATATCCAACAGTGGACCAGTACTTTTTAAAGTTATGTGAGTAGACGCTCACACGGACAGATAAACACAATCCCCATACCCTCTTGCCCAACACCAACACTATAATCTACCACTAAAATCTACATCTACCAAAAACACAAACCTAGAAGTGGAAGTGCTATTACAAGGCCTTTTCACACAGAGATTACGCTAAATTTGCGGGCCTGCTGATCTGTACACATGATGCGGCATTTTGGGGAGCCAGGAGGCAGGATCAGCTAGCAAATTAAAATGTGACGTTCAACAGGGGGCTTGTAGAGTGATAGTCGTAGGCCTTATTATGCGTGGGCCTTCAGATGCAGCAGGTGTGTGATTTCCAAAACCCTGGCGGGAGAACTGACATTCAATATTACAACAATAAAAATAGCTTGTGTACTGTCTTAACTGAAACATGCTTTCGCGCACAAATGATAGCCTAGGGCAAAGAGATTGGACATCTCAACATAAGGATACATTAGAAGATGATTGGTGTAAACTTTGTCACACGACGTGATAAGCAGTTCTGGCGCTTAAAAACGTTCCATTCAGTCATAAATCATTCAAGCGTAGTGCTCCTCATGAAAAGAAAACAACAGTTTAATATGTTTCAGGTGTTTAACAATAGGCGCACTGTTAGCAGTTATACCGAAGGCAGTGAGATTATTAGGCATTGCATCCTACAGTCACTCTGTTTGGAACATCGCAGTTCGGTTGATAAGATTCAGTTAATGAGTATATGGATCGTCTCAAAGTTTGGGACAACCAAACAGCTGTGTGCAAAGCAAATCCTAATTGTTAGGTTACCATAGCGGTCTTTTCTCTAGGCCTAGGCCTATCAGAAATCGCAACATAAGCTCATTGGTTTCTTTTTTCTTTTCTTTCTTGTTCGCGTGTAGGCTATAGCGATAATGCATCTAAAGCACAAGAGCCGATATGGCCAGAGCTGCTTGCTCTGTAAAGGTATTTCTGTCCTACCCAAATTTGCTGAACTACTTGCGAAGTAGCCTATTCATCACAGACATCACATGTATCACACAAAAGAGCTTTTTCTCAGATTTTAAAAGATGTTAGTGGTTAGTTGTTGTGGTAAACGGTTCGTGAGAAAAGTAACTTTAATTTAATCATATTTTCTGCGCCCGTCTCCCTACCCATTCATCTTGGTGGAATACTTCGCGAACTTTCCCTCAACACATGACAAACCATATATCAAAATAAACAGCAGACCTTACCAAACACAAAGGTGTAAAGCATTCCCCTGTACAGTTAGCCATTCCAGAGTAATCCGGTTTTAAATTTGCAGCAATGTCTATATGCATGTCTCCAACTTTGGGGTTCACAATGTGTTTAAATTGTTCAATAGGCCTACATGATTTTATAACAGGCCAAATACAAAATAAATGTTACAAATATCGCCTAGATATCTGTAAGCATTACAATCAGAGGATATACATATAGGGCAGACAGACGCTCATGAGTTCATGCTTTGTTTTATCCCTGGATTTTAGGATAGCTTATTATGGCAACCGATTGCATTCCGAGCTACAGTCATCTCTAGCAGGCATTAAATGACTGGAGACTTTGTGAATTTAAAGATTGACATAATGTGCTGTCTCTGCTATTGCTGCTTTTGATCAGTTAGATTTATTTGCAATCTCCTCAGTGTTTCCCCTAGAATTTTTTCCAGCAGCGGTGCTGTTGATCGTAGGAATGGTGCATGCACAACAATGCTAAATTAATTATGTTTCGAAATTAATTATGTTTCCCATGTCATTTGGTAAAATAAATAGTCAAAAATTTGAAGAAAATTCACTTGGATTATAGCAGATAAGTGTCTTGTATCATATCTATAATTTTGATGAGCTCTACAGGAATTACAAACTATCTCAGATCTAAATGCTTGCGTATCCTATTACTCAAATTCAATTAAACCCACCAATAGGCTAGCTAGACCTTAGTTTCACAGCCTAGGTATGTTAGCAACACAGGGCTTGAAAGCATTGCCTGTATCACAAACAAAAACGAAACAATGCGTGGATTTATCTGGGAATAGGCTACTGAAGGTAGGGGCGAGCTATCTCGCTGGCGTGTTTAATTTGGTTCCCTGGTTAACATAATGTAGGCTACGTGTTTTTGCACAAAATTGCGTCTGCTAATAAACTTAAACATAAACACAAACAAGCGTGATCTCCTGTGGAATCCCTGACTGCGCCTTCAACGTTAGCCTACTATTATTTGTTGACATGAAATCTGAACGAACGGCAGCTGTTCCTGAAGTTCACTTGCGTCTATTTTTTATTTTTTTTTAAATTAGGCAACTCTTTTTGCAGTGGCGCTTGAATTCCAGGAGCGGCGCTGCGCCGCTGATGAATACATTGTAGGGGAAACACTGCTCCTGTGGTGGGCTGGACATCATCGAAATGCCCGCCCAGATTCCCCTTTCCGCCTTGACCCATTCACACTGGTGCTGGAACGAAAAAACTCGGCAAAATGTCTAGGGGGCTTGGTAGTAAATTTGGCGAGACACTTTGTCCCGCCGTTCAGCCTCGGTCTATGTGAAAGGGACAGTCGTTCCGCGATTCTGGTACATAAAATCGCAGCGATTTTGGCAGTGCGAAAAGGCCTACACACTTGTTTGTTCTTCAATTACCACAATGCTGCTACAAAAAGTATTCTCATTCACACCAAAACAAATCCACTTCCAGGCTAGTATTTTGGAGCACAATGACACACATTATAGAGGATATCCTCAAGATGGGAGATAATGGAACTAAACAACTCTAAAAGCTTCCTAACAATAATCTTTTATGTTGACAAATGATATACTGAGGAATGGTAAACAACAATTGAAGCCACATTGAACAGGTTGTCGGATTGTGACTGCTCTGGTGATGGTTCTAGACTTTGCTGTTGTGGTTTCATTAGAGCCACTACTGGCAAGGAAATTATGGCAGTTCGCCAAATGAGGAGATAACATGGAAGTAAAGGCTGAATATTAGGCCAGATGTCTTTCTATCCAATTAGGCTATAAGCCACATAAAACAAGCTGGCATATTTAATGCCAAATGGAGACTTTTTTATAGAAATTTACTTTCCATCAATAAATTAGTTTCTGGTTTTGCTTATTTGGAACCAAAGACTCGAGAGCACTATGTTCTAAAAGCTTTGGTTGTAACCAACTGAAGAATAGATTATCTGAATGTGTCTGTCTTTAATAATTATATTGACATTGCGAGCTGCATAAACCACAGGTTAGGCCTCGCCATTTGGCACAGTTAGTGTCATTCAAATTGATGCACACTGCAACAGGTCTAACAACTCCCAGGACTCTTTGTTGAAAAACTGGAAAGACTCCACACTATCTCCATAGCAGCGTTTACCAAGGCATGCAAAAAGCCCAGTAATGATAGCACAATCCATCCAAAGCAACATCCAGTCGCATCACTGTTGTTGGTTGGTTACACTAGGACAAAGGAAACATTTGTTCATCAACTTCACAGCATGCTCAGCATATTTTTTTGATAAAAAGTTTGTTGGGGCCCATAACCTCTGATTTACTTTTGTTCCAGTTTGTTGTAAGGTAATCCCTTTATTTACAACATTTGTCTGCTTGCACAAATGAGTCACAAACACACACTACAACCTTTTTTATCAGTCTTTCCCCCCATTTGCATTGGGGACACAGAAAATGATCATAGCATTTCTTAGCAATAGCATGTAAGTCCTTCTATAAATATGGAGAGTCCTACAGTACCACCTCTGCTTATTATCATTCTTAGGTAACCAACTATACATGCATGATATAGCACCAGGTTATACAAATACTGGAATATTAAATCACAAATAGCTATGCCTGTTGTAGGCATTAAAGCATAGGGTCTCATTTCTATTACATAGAGAGGTTTGCTTAATTCATTTCCACTACAACTCTCCCACTAATGATTCATCAACTCATTTTCAGGACATGTCTGTTTTAACCAAGGGGGGCCTTGGACTGGACACCACTGTATATTTAACCTTGTGAGATGGGGCCTAACTGATTTTAAAGGGAACATCTAAGACGTGTAATATTATCCTAATTATTAGATTTAACCTTGTAACAACCTCGCACAAGCATTTTTGTCTTCTGAAGTCAATGCAGGATTGTATGAAGTAGTGTACACTAGGCTTATAAATGTGTGCAGTAAATGCAATGCTGCATTTCACAAATTGTCAGAGGCTACTAACACGGCAAAACTGCTCAAAGACATTGCAAGTCACAAAATGGGTAGACTGTTCATATACAATACGCACCGGTCATTAATTTTATTCTTCAACTAAATTACTAACCTGGAAACAGTGCAACTCTAACTAGGTAACAATCTCTCAAACTACCGTAGCTTGGTCTCCAAGGCTAACTGTGCTAGTTCATCACCCATCTGTAAAACTGTGCCCACCATGGATAATATATTGCCACCGTTTCAGTCCATATAGCCTAAGTTACGTAACAGGAATTTACTTTACATTTGCAAGGACAGATTTTTATAGAATTAAGATATACATAATCGCTTTATAGTAAATTAAACCCTGAGGATAACGTCCGACCATTTGACAGCGTTATGGCTAACATTTAGCCAACCATCGTGAGTCTGTAAATTAGCTAGCTACCAATCTAGCTCGCAAGCTAGCTAGCTAGTTAAGTTGCAAACCAAGTCAGTCAGTTTCACAATCGGGCTATCAATACTATTTTGGGGATATGCTTATTCTTCCACCAGTCAAACACATAATGAAAAAACGTATTGCTAACGCAAAAACATAATTTCAACAATGCATAAGTTAAGATGACAACCACGGTGTTTTTACTCACCATTTTTACTCCGTGTGCGCACGACGGCTGCAGGTGGGTCGTGAGCTAACCAGCTATCGTAGCTAGCTTCTGTTGGCTAGGCTACTGGCAGTGAAGGAGAGGAGACAGGGGTTTGGGGACAAAAAGGGCTTGCGGTGTTGAAAGAGTCGTGAATACTCCTTCCCATTATTTTCCCGTAACCGCAAACCCCCGATGTTTCTTCGTGAACAGAACTGTCTTCAAGCTAACGTTAGTTATGGTAGCGTCTGGCTTGGATCAGTGTTTACTGCTATCGTCTCGCACTGCAACAACGTTAAGCTAGTACGCACTCCTCTAACTACTTGTCAGAGTAACGCAAAAGCACTAACCATGATGGTATACGTTGAGTTCACTTACGAAAACAACGTAAGCGATGACAGGGCATGTTCATGCCCAACCAGTGTTTACAAAAAAACCCATAGAAGTGACGTCATGCTGACGTTATTTGTCAGCGGCGCGGGCTGGATTGAACATGAGAAAGGTAACCTGCGAGCTAACGTCAAGTTTCTGCCGAGAAACGTTTTTGGAAGAATGATATTTATCTATAACACAGTAACTTCCAATATAAATGGCTGTTACGGTGGCATGCATTTGTCAAGGAACATATTTATAATGTGCATAGTAACGTTTGCAAGAATTCTAGCTAACGCTAAGAATGCAGCTGAGCCAAGTCTCTGCTTTGAGCGGTTTGAAGACATACGCCAGTCAGTGTCCAATGAACATTTTTTCAAGTCTTCGCTTTTAAAAGTCTCCACTCTACTATCCCTCAGACATAGATGACATGGTGGTCTTGAGAGAGGGTATATGTCCTGGGCTGAATAAGGACCTCATCGAAGCCTTAAGAAATGTGGACATCAGAACAGGTATGTCATTCAGTTTGATTGAGAGGGCACTAAAACATCATCGCAATATGCCAATTAATTATTAAACGCAGTACATTAATCTGCTGTAAATTCTCTTCCAGTGGAGGAGTTGGTTTCAGCGAACCTTGAGGAACTGGCCCAAAAATGTTCCGTCTCCTACAAGGTTTGATGATGGGGCAGATACAAACTTGGTTATTGGGGTAAAAGTGTTTTGTATCAGCGAAGTGGCATTCCATAAACAACGTTTAAACATCTTATTTGTCTACAATTTACTAGGCTTTGATTGCTGTGCGTCGGGTTCTATTGGCCCAACATGCAGCTTTTCCTGTCTCATGTGCTGACATGTATGAAGAGCTACTGAGCTCAACTGCTATTCTCTCCACAGGCAGTCATGGGTAAGTATCATGAACAAAAGCTGTTCAGGAAATGATTTTGGCTTTGATGAATGTCATGGTTAAACATTTAACTATGATTTATGTGATATATTGGGAGGTAGATTCAGTATGGTCTGTGACATCATTGCCCAATATTTCATTCTTTCATTTAGGCAAGGCAAGTTTAGTTACCAACTAATCAAGTAAAGTGTGACCAACTAATCAAGTAAAGTGTGACCAAACACATCACCACAAACATGAAAACTATACTGGTAATTAGTAGTACATTCTGCTTAGTACAGTCTCTTGTTCTGATTCAGGGCTTTGATATGTGACTGTTTTCACATTAAATTTGAGGTTCATTTATCATTGCTGAATTTATCTATGAGGATGTCAATGTATGTGAAGGTTGGGCTGGACTTCACACTGCACAATGGAATCTTAGATAACTTTTAAGAACTTTAAAAACAGGCTCTTGTCTGAGTGTTCCCATCTCTTCCAGTCTAGATAAGCTGTTAGACTCTGGTCTGTACACAGGGGAGATAACCGAGCTAACAGGAGGTCCAGGAAGTGGCAAAACGCAGGTGTGTTTTTCTCAGCCCTTTAGTAAAACATCACACACGTCTTTACATAAAACATACACACACACACACACACCCCTATCCATAGTAAGTCACAGTGCTCCGTTGTAGTAATTGGTTTGTTGTTCCTACACACTCTGATACATTTTATGTGAGATGTTGGATTTATTTTATATTATTTAATTTATTTTAGTCACAGAGATCGGGTCTGACTGTGATACTGATCAATACATCTTTGTCAATTTCAGTGAATTGTTCCTTGCTGTCCTCACTTTGTTATCCCCCATTAGTCTGCAATGTTAAATGAGATGTAATTTACTTTACCCCCCCCCCCCATATATCTTTTCCATTAGGTGTGCTTTAGCACCGCTGTTCATATTTCATGCCAACTCAAGCAGAGCGTTATCTATATCGACACTAATGGAGGAATGTCTGCAAATCGTTTGCTTCAGATGCTGCAAGCAAAGGCCAGCACTATGGAAGAGCAGGTTGCATAAAATATAAAGTTATGATTTATATACACACTACTACACTAACAGCAAATATTTGCAAGTATTTAAACCAAATATACATATTCATCCTTAGATGGCTGCTCTTCAACGAATTCAAGTTTTTAGAGTGTTTGATGTCTTCTCCTTGCTTACATGTCTACAAAATATAAGAATCGGTGGAGTTCAGATGGTAAGAAGAGGTTTTTATCACAATGCTAAATTGGATTGAATAGCTAAGGGGACCAAAAAGATGATATTTTATTTTATTATTTTGTATTTTTCTCTTCAGGAATGTGTTGGATGTTCAGTAAAAGCTCTTATCCTGGATTCTGTCTCAGCTGTACTCTCCAATATGCTGGGAGGCAAACAGAATGAGGGTCTGTTGACAGCATGTTCTGCTCAAATCCTTTTGTGTAATGTGTATTCCTTATTTTTAGACCAACTGAACCAGGCTGCTCGAGCAACTGTAACCTGCATCCTAATGTATAGTATCTGGACGACTTGGTAATATTGTGACTGATCTCGAAGTCTGCCAAAGATCTAAAACAAGCGCTAGCATGAGATGCACACATTTCTTTTGGTTATGGCAGATTCCACAACAGTCATGATTTTCTTCTTAACTTCTAAATACAGGCATGTCCTTGATGATGCAAGTTGCTGGAGAGCTGAAAACTATTTCGAAGGACCTTAATGTTGCTGTTCTGGTAGGGCCACTCTGAACTTTTGCTGCGTGTTATTGTTGTGGTTAATGCTGCGTCACTTGAGCACCTGTGTATTATGTTGTGCAATGGCCAATTACCCAATCAGGTGACAAATCATGCGACGCGAGATGGCAGTGGCCAGGCGAAAGCGGGTTTGGGTCAGTCCTGGAGTCACGTCCCGAGGACCCGCGTTCTCCTACAGCAAGTGGAGAGGCCTGGCAGCTCCTCCAGCCTGCGAGTAGCAACGCTGACCAAATCATCTAGACAGGTGGAGCATTTCAGAGAGTTAAAACGCAACACGGACATCAGAATCACTTTTTACTTGTTGAAATGAAATGCATTCTTTCTGACTGTGCTATACACTGAAATGGAAGTGGAGGAAGAGTTTTGTTTAGATGTTTGAGGGTAAAACCAAAGTCCTTTTAGGCAAGTCCCTCCACTCGACAGCCATATTGCACCGCTTTTTGGGCACTCATCGGGCATCCGGTTTGGCAGAAATGTGCGTGAGCAAGGCTTCACCACACCAATCTTGCTCCAGCGGCGAGATCACAACACATGATTGGCACATGTCTTCACAACACACCACATTATTGGCTCAATGTATTCACAACACAGCACATGATTGGCTCAGTGTATTCACATGTCGACGTTTTGCCGCAGAAGGGGTGTGATATGCGTAGACAACTGCCATATTGGCGTTACAAACTAACCCCATGCATTTCTATGGAGGATTTTTTGAGTGCTGTGTCTCCTCATTAGAAAGTCTCTGGTAAAACTCAACTCTTTTCCCGTCATGTTGTAGTCATGTCAACTGGAAGAAGAATTTGACTTGAGATGCTGGGGAGCACCTGAAGATATGAAGGCTGGATCTTCAGGCAAGAGAAAACTGGACGGGGGCAGCCCTGGGGTTGGGTGAATGCTTATTCATCTAGCTATAAACGTACAAGTTTGTGTCTTCATTCATTCAATGATTATTATTTGTTCTCTCTCAACTCATCAATAATATTGGTGAACATACTGTGTTTTCTGTGAGTTTTTGTTAATACTGAAATATGGAAATGTGGTTTTAGTACATCAGTGAAAACTTTTTTAAAAGTATTTGCATTCAGACAGCTAATTATTAAATTATTCAGCTACATAGTTCATTCATTGAATTGCCTAATATGGAGAAATTGTCTATCAATTATCAATTTAATGTGTAAGATGCCATCAGTGTTGTTAAAGTTAGAGGTCATGAGAAGTAAGTTAATGAAAACCA
Organism: Alosa sapidissima; assembly: GCF_018492685.1. Lineage (NCBI taxonomy): Eukaryota > Metazoa > Chordata > Actinopteri > Clupeiformes > Clupeidae > Alosa > Alosa sapidissima. The sequence goes on along the minus strand of NC_055961.1, from coordinate 36,265,881 downwards.
TGTCTATTTTTAAACAAGACATGATGTATGTCTTGCATGATGTAGCCATAAATTGGTTGTTGTTTCATCAGTAGACTCTGTAAAGCAGTGCAAACTTAGATTTACATTTAGGAAATAAAAAATACCTTAGTCATTTAAAAACTTGCTTGTACAGTATATCAATAAAGCACAAACGGTCACAATCCAAATAATTTCTATATCATCACTGCTTAACCATTAACATTTTTTTTGGCAGGGAAAACTCTGCTTTTTAAATACAATGTTAACCCACCATGCAATGTTATGTTCTCCACTCTAACATACATTCTAAGGAGTATTTGTCTGAAAATTATACTGCTGTGGGCCTCACACTGAAAGCTTGGCAAACAAAGTTTAACAGAAACTTTTTTTTTTTTTAACTCACCCAAGGATTCCCGCTGGTGCTTAGTTGCACTGTTATTTGTGGGCTTCCAGACTGGATGGGTAAAGGGAGTTGGACAGTGCATCACTTCTAGTCAACAGTCGGGGGCAGCCGTGGCCTACTGGTTAGCACTTCGAACCTGTAACCGGAGGGTTGCCGGTTCGAACCCCGACCAGTAGGCACGGCTGAAGTGCCCTTGAGCAAGGCACCTAACCCCTTACTGCTCCCCGAGCGCCGCTGTTGATGCAGGCAGCTCACTGCGCCGGGATTAGTGTGTGCTTCACCTCACTGTGTGCTGTTTGTGTTTCACTAATTCACGGATTGGGATAAATGCAGAGACCAAATTCCCCTCACGGGATCAAAAGAGTATATATACACTTATATATAGTCTCAAAATAATGATCAGCAATATCAGTTATACAAGAGCACATCACACCTTGTTTCTTCAGGATCAAAGCCATTCACAAAATGGTTTATTTCATCATTTACCATTCATTCAGTTAACATTCTTCATATAATTTGACCCATACAGAATGACAAAGAAAAACTACTAGACATGACAAACTACCCATTAATATCGCTTAATCTTCTAAATGAGTGTACATATACTTTTTGTAACCTTAATACCTCAAAACTACCAACTACTTCCAGAAAATAATCTACTTGATATCCATGCTGTAGCTAATACAGCAAAAATCGCACACCTGATCCCTAAAAACAAAATAAATATAAAGATTGAAGGATCTCTGCTCCTTATGTCTTCATGGTATCAAATCCCAGATAACAGGCATGTTTATGTGTTTTAAAAAAATCCCACCAACCGGGGCAGCTTACAATACTGACAAAGTTTTATACATGGTCATGAAAAACAATCCCGGATGCACTGGAAGAGATAGTATTGTTCATATGATGGAAGTAGTTTCTGAGGCAACCACTACTGTTGAAGGGCACTTTTATTCATCTGAAAAGCAGTTCATGTCTCCATTGGTCGACGCCCGCCCTGATCAGCAAGGGGGAACCACTCTCCTCTTGCGAATGCACTTCCAGATCCAGTTGGAGGTGACTTTCTGAGCCTGACTGTCTTCATCGGGGTCGGTTAGTGTGTGGGTAGCTGTGGCAGCGGCGTACTCTGGGACCAAGTCTCCGTCGTAGGCCACAAAGTAGCGCTGGAGTTTGTCGTAGTCCTGGATACCCTTTGGCAGGTAGAGCTTCACGCCACTGAAAATGTCCAGAAGCGTCTGCCGCAAACAATGACAAATGTTAAGAATACATGAAAGAAAATGCTACTTTTTACGTGTGTGTATGACACACGCACACATACCCCAAAACATCACACTGTACCGTGTACCCACATAATAAAGGAAGCACTGATGACATCTGCATGGCAAAGTTGAAGTTGAACTGAATGCTATCTCACCTTCTCAGGACCTGCTTCAATCACCTTGGTGGAGCTGCTCTTCCCTTTGCTTTGCCCATTGCTATGGACAACTTCAGTCTTAATCTGAAACGCGAGACCAAATAAACAAAGCAACTAATCAGCCTTGAAAGGGGGAATTTGGCGCATTTAGACATATATGAAATATTTAGTAAGTGGGACTGCATAGGTTTGCAAGTGATGGAGCTGTACCTTCTTGCTGCTGTGGTCCTCTGCAGGCATCTTCCTCTTGGCAGGGGAGGGAGTGGGTGGGGGTTCTGATTTCACCTGCTTCGCCCGAGGAGCAGCACTGGCACCTGAGTATTGTAAAAAGAGCTTGATAACCCACAGCATTTGCATAATGAAATGAATACACAGCCAATGCACGATCCATGATGAATACATTTCAGTCGTAAATTTTAATAGCAAAACGAAAAAAAGTTTCCCACTATGAATGATGAATTCAGTAATAGCTTACTTTTTCCACAGTGACTTTGTAAGAGTCTACTCACGGGCTTTGCTGGGGGTGGGTTTAGCGTGTGATGTGGAGGGCGGAGAACTGCCACCACTGGCCCCACCAGAGGAGCTCCCATCATCCTTATCTTTGGCGTCGCCCGCAGTCACCTCAAAGTCGCAGCGCTCCTTCGATATGCGATAGAGTTCCTGGACACGAGAGAGGAAGCATGCGGATTAAAACCCTTTGAAGACCTTCCTGACCCAGCTGTAAGGAATCTACGTTCAGCTGCATGTCTGGATTGATAGTACTGGTGTAGTAGGCATCACACACTGCACCTTCAGCTGAGGAAGGTTGGTGGCAGTCTTCCAGTCCTTATCGTCACGGATACGCGTGCAGCGCGGGAAGCGGATGGAGATTCCGTCGGCCGTGTGCATCTCCGACTTGGAAAACTCAGCTCCAGTGATCTCCCACACCGGTGCTTGCTGTTTATGAAATATTCAAAAATGTCAGGAGTGATAATTCCATTAAGACGTGTTTAAATGTCAAAGCACCAAATAATGATCCTCCCCACTTCCTTAAATGGATGCGCACCTCTGGGTCCCGGGTAATGAAATCTGGGTAATAGTTCTTAACAATCTTTAACCAGCCAGGGATTTTGCTTGGGTCCTGAAAACAAGGAAATAAAACAGTAAATGTCACTGGCCATGTTGCTGTGGACTGTTACTATGAAAGGTAATGCACAGAATGGCACTAGTCTTGGTTCCTCTACCTTGCTGATCTTAATCACATCCAGCTCCTTCTGAAGTCTGGCCAGAGTGGCGTCGTCATAGCCTCCAGAACACTTGGTCACTGTGCACCACTTCTTTGATGCAGGGTCATAGCAGCCCATCAAGAAACTGGACATTATTCCACCTGTGGAAAGACCAATATAATGGACTAATGTGGAAATCAACAGACAAGACAACAGGTTTGGAAATCTAAACTGAGGATTAATCACTGTTCACAACTGGCTCCAGTGACTATTTTGTAATAATATTTCATAAGGATTCATTTTAATGAAATGGCATAGTGGCATTTATAACATTATGCCAAGAGGTAAAGCAAAAAGGAAGACAAAGGAGGTAATACCTTTCAATTGGACAAATTAGCAAAAACATCACAAAAAAAGAGGGACTATTCCGGGAACTATTACAACAGACACTGATCTCCTTTGCAAGAAGCTAGATAAATGTATTAATCTGCAGCAGACTGTGCTTACACATCAAAAGATTTAAGATGGCTGTTTAAAAAGCCATTTGTTCAAAAGCAAGTTATGAAGGATGTTCACCACCAGAAAGAATGTTGAAGAGAAAATGCTGAGAGAATGTTGACCAAGTTATTCCACACAAATAGGGATGTGCTACCAGTCCCCAGGCTGTAAACGACTACAACGCACCATTTGAGCCTTTTCCATAGAAGGCTCCCAACACCACCAGGTCAGCTGTGTCCGCCATGGCACCCTCGTTCAGGTAGTCCTTCTTCACCTTCAACCAGTGGCGCTTCCCAGGCTCATAGGCACCCTATCACAAACATCAGCAGATGTTATATGTGCAAAATAAATGTTGAAACGCATAGAGTGCTTGCTCTACCATTAAACAGCAAGTTCATTCACCATAACATATTGGAGTTTGTTCTTCATGGTACTGACAAGTTCTTTATCATCTCGAGAAGTGTGAATAAAGGGGGTCCTTTTAAGATTAAGAAAGTACAGAGGAATATGACCCATACCTTAAAGCTGCAGTTGGCAAGATTTTATATCATATTCACTGAAACCGACACTATGCTCCGACAGAACAACATAAATCAGCCGCTTTTAGAAAAAAACCCGCACTTCTACCTCCACCTAGAGCCTGTTATTTGTTTTGCAAAAATCCACAGCTCCCGGTTCTTCTGGTCCAATCAGAGCAGGGCTGTGTGAGATCTGACTGTCAATCACAGTCTGGTGCGCACTGACGAGCACAAACTCGATGAGAGGGTGCTCGGTGGTAGTGGGGGAGGGGCATGAGAGTTGTAAACATTAAACATTTTGGCTAAGTCCCCTCAATCTGTCAGACTTGCGAACTGCAGCTTTAAAGGAGAATTTTAGCGATTTTTCACATAGATCTCAGTTTCTCGAGGTCACCGAGTACTGTCGGTACGAAAAAAAAAAACGATGTTAATGCCCCCAGAGTATAGCACTGTGCTGGCAGCTCTAGTTGTTGGCTGCAGCAACTCGAGGTAGGTAGGTAGATTGTTTTTTTTGTTTTTTCATACCGACAGTACTTCCTCTCGAGAAACAAAGATCTGTGAAAATCGATGAAATTCTATTTTAAGAAAGTACAGATGAATGTGACCCATACCTTCAGTCATCCTAACTGAAGTTCATAGTGCAGATATGAGAGCTGTGTTGTGAGTGACTAACCTTGAGGTCCTTCAGCACCAGGCCTTCCAGTCCCTCTCTGATGACACGGGTGATCATCTCCGCTAGATCTGATGCTCTCTGTGAGAAAAAACAACACCGTCAAGCAAGTCAATTAGATTAGTTTAGTTTATTAGTTTAGTTGACAGGGACCATGTACAGAACTAGTTCTATACCAGAGTTAGCTAGTTAGCTAATTTGCATCTGCAATTCATTTCACAACGAGGGTACATTTTCAAGAAAATGTAAAATGTGGCAGGGGATGCTTCTTTGCCAGTTGGAAGAGAGCATGAGACAAGTGAATAATTGTTAACACTGGAATCAGTCAGTGAAGTCAGATTGTAGACATTTACCCAGTATTCATTGTATATCTATGACCTTAACAAGACAACCAATTGATAACCTAAATGAATACATTTTATAGTTTTTAAATGAAATATTCCTGAAAAAGAGGGTGCAGGTGTGTAGAACACTTACTGTAACATGTTTCATTTCTGAAAACAATATCCTGTTTGGAACCTCAACCATGTTGTCATGGAGAAACTTTCTTCGTTCACAAAGAGGCCTTAATAGAAAAGGAGGGTAGTAAAGAGTACGTCATCTCGTTGCACCACGAGCCGAAAAGGAAATGAACAACATGTGACCCAATGTGATCATCAAATCAATATTGAGGTGAAATGTCCCTCTCTGGATTGCAGTCACATTTCCGAGAATGAAATAAAGGTTCAATGAAAAGGATTAGTGTACGCCCCGTGGTCTACACTTTACAGTAATCAGATACATGACCAATCAAATGCACAAATAAAAGATTAAATGACCCCCTTGCAGGAAAGGGAGAGAGAGAGAGAGACATGTTCTTTTTTTATAGATCTGAAAAGCATGCACTCCACACCAGCCAGGGGAACTAAAACCTCTCTTGGATGTAAGAAGGAGGAGGATATCCACTATAAACTTTATGAGTACAGCTAGGAGGCCAATTTATAGGGAACGGGCAAGCTTTGTTGCCAACAGCAAGCCCACTGAAGACTCCACTCAGTGAGAGTCACAGCATTAATTACATGTGAAAACCTGAATCACAGCATTTTTCCAATGGCGTAAATGGCCTTGTCCAATTTCAGTGGTTAGCAGAGTGAGAGATCATGCAAAGTGACTTGTAATGAAATGACTGATACTTACTTATCCATCAGGCTCACGCCATTAAAGAAGATGCAGTCAAAGACGAACAGGCACACACAGGCATCTTGGAAGGCAGCTTTCTGCAACAGAATATGGACACATAAAGCTTTTCTGTGCACTTGACTGACTAAAGTACTGCACTGCTCAAGTTCTCAACTGTGCTACCTTGTGCACTCCCAGTGTTCCAAAGGGCAGGGGTTTACTGGTATTGGTATCAATGAGAAGAACCTCAGCATCCAAAATCATACTGTGGCCCCCAACAAAAGCTTGAGGGATGAACTCTTTGAAATGTGCCACCTGAAAAAGACCAGCATTAAGTACCTCATAAACATTTATTCCTTACTATGTTGTCTATATACTTTAGTTGTAGGACTAAGGTGAATCTAGTCTTTTTTAATCAGTGGTTAAGTGTAGGGATCCATAGTGTGTATATGGCTTGTCCTGAGCTTTATTATTTTACCATTGTTTTTTACCAAGAGTTCTTTACTGACCTTGTGTGGGAGCACTGGTTTGAGACTGCGGCTGAAATAGCTGAAGTGATCTCCATTTTTGTGGACCTGCACACGCTCACCATCATATTTGATCTCGGAGTACATCCCGTTGGGGCATTTTTTCATGGCCATTGACACAGATTTACAGGCCTCTGCCTGCGGAAGGAAAGAAAAAGCACTCCTTACTTTAAACCGAACTGCCATTTATTTTCATAAAGCAGTGTTCCAACATCTTAGCGATACTTTCGAAGTGGCCTGGTAGGGAGGTAGGTAGACAGTTGGACAGTGCCCCACAAAAGTGCATGAAACATTAACAGTGGTGTCAGTGGCATCATGTGTAAAATGCTGTCAAACTGTCAAGAATAAAACTACCTTTTTACTTCATTCTTCTTTCTGATTAAAGCAATTATCTGATTCTGATTCATTGGGCTATTGTGGTTAATACACGGGTGATGTCAATACACGGTATACAGGACGCGGCTACTACACGCGGCTATTACTGTACTGCCAGATAGCACCTCAACAATCAATTAATTCAACAATCAGAATTGTTCTAGCTCTCCATTAATGAAAAGCATGCATATAGTGCTTACCAGCATGGGCTGCACCGGGGTCATGAGGGTGGCCTCCACGCTCAGACTCTTGCGGGGCCCGGTGCCATTGGAGGCATCCTGCTGGTTCCGCAGCACTCGCTCAATGACATCACCCAGGTTCCGCGAGGCTTTGAAGGCGTCGTAGGCATTGGGGTCCACAGCGTCCAGCCTATGATAGGACACAAACAAAGAACATCCAATGGTAAAATGATGATGTATTACATATTCTGTTGTACTGTACTGTGTGCTTTTTTGAACACATTATCATCATTATTATAATTATTATTATTGTTGTTACAATTATCCTCCTCCTCATCATCATAATCATCATTCAAATGGTTTTAATGGTATAAAGGAGTAAAGTAGTATGAATGCATAGAACAGGATTCCCACTCTAAGTCTAAATTTCATGACTTCTCTGACAAAAAAAAAAAAGAATTTCCATGACCTATGATGAATGGTACAATAAACTGACCAAAGAGCAGCTGCGTAGCGCTCAAACATCTTTGACTTTTTTTAAAGCGGAAGATGAATAAATGGGGATTGAATTAAGAAAGTTGGGCTAACTATAACCACTCAAGAAAGCAGTAAAACTAATACCAGATACAGACCAATTCTGAGTGGAAACATATTTGTATTAATGCATTTTAGCAAGTAAATTATAAACTGATACAGCAAAATTCCCTGATATCCCATGACTTTGCCCAAAATATGATAAAATTCCCTGACTTTCCATGTCTGGAATAGACTTTCAAAATTCCATGATATTCCAGAAATTCCATGACTCGTGAGAACCCTGATATAACTACACATCTTCACATCTGCATCAAAATGATAAAAATCAATGGCCCTGAAATACAGGTGCAGTAACAGTTTCATTTGTTAAATTACTCCGTAATAATTTGCTTGGGTCAAAAGCACATAATCTCTGTGACTGTTGTGGCTGCGGTGAGATTAGTAGCCAGTGTGTTTTGAGCTCACTTACACGTGCTTTGCTCCTGAGTTTATTTTCAAATCATGCTTCACAAGCCTGATGATACACTTCAGATCATTTCCAGTGCATCTGAAAAGAGACAGAAAAGAACCATGTAGGGATGCTGCTGCTGCACAAGCCCCACGGAGGGATACATTCTCATGCAGATTAACTGATACACAATCCTTTGTGTTATGGTCCATTTCTCCAAAACACAAAGGAAATCATGGTTGTTGCCCTGAGACAACATCTTTTCACCCCGGGAAAGTATGAAAGACCTTGGCAAGACAAATGATGCATTTTAATAGAGATTTAAAGGTGAAAGGAATTCAGATCAGTTCTTCGACCATTGAGATGGCTGCTAACTGGTTTCAAATAATTTGCACAAAGGCATCAACTGTAACTGAAAATATATTTATATTCACAAAGGATCATTTTGAACTGAGCTTCCATTTGTAAACAAATGTAGAAAAATATACTAAGTATGTTGGCTCACTTTTTGGCTATGTCCTGTAGCTCATTCTGCTGTTCATCTTCCTTGGTCAGTTGAGCCAGACGGGTCAGTGAGGCGTCGACCTCTTGAAGGGTGAGAAGACTCTTGTTTGAAGGTGGGAAGGACTTACTGTCCTCAAAAAACATCCGCACGGTTTCCGACACATCCCCCTAAACAAGTCAACACAATCTCATTTCAGTCATACAAGCTGAGGCTCACTTAAGATAATTCCAGAATTGGCTTAAAGTAACAAAAGTACTGCCAGACTGAATGCTTTCTCTATTGTACTTGTTCAGCTATACTACAAACACAGCTGTATTAGAAACAGCTAACATCAGCATTGGACTTTTAGCATTGGTTCTAATTTTGCAAACCAAACGTGCATATTAAGACGGTAGACTGACCTGTTCCAGGTCACGGACCATTTCATCCTGGTTGCAGTTTAATATACGGCTGAACAACTTCACAATCTGTTTGTCATTTAGATTGTAAACGTTCTTTACCACTCCCGGGAGAAGCAGCTTCACAGTGAGGTACAAGTCTCCTTTAAACTTATCTGACAAGTACAGAGAAGAGCAGATTGACAAACGCAGTCAACAACAACAAAAACAAACATATAAAACATCAAAACCCGATCGACTGTCACAAGAGGAGGACATCAGTAGAGTTGGCCGTCTTTCATGTGGTCCAGCACACATTTGCATTAACACTATTGTAAGAATGTGGCCATAATACGCGTTTCAGGAGACCTCTCAAGGGAAGTTCACACCTGTAATCAGTACTTCCAGGTGACACCAGAGGGGTATTTCACAAAACCTAGATAAGGGATTAAGCTGGGATTTTTAGGTTATCCTGGATGAATTTAGCCTCGACTTGGTTTCACAAAAGAGATGGTGCATAAGTTACCATGGGGATTTATTCTCTGCACCTAGCCTGGTCCCTACCAGGCTAACAGCCAAGATAAGTTAATTCTAATGGTAATTATGTCGTCTTATTGGTTGAGCTAGCTGTCATTCACATCAGACCGCCGTGTTAATTTTTAAGGAGCTTTATTCCATTTATAAACTATTTGCTAAATGTATTTGCTTGCAAAACAAAACAGATTGTCTGCCTACTACCATATGGTTATTATATTAATTGTGATAGCCTTATGATTATTAACATAGGCCTAGGTACTCATTTTTTGCTTATTTTATCGATAGACGTTTGATGAATAGCCTACTGTAGTTGATTAGAAGTGGAGGGGCAAGTTTTCGAAGGTATTTTCAACTATAATATTAAGGTATATCATACTATGTGCATCTTTGCAGTGGCAAGTGGCTTTCTTAATGACGTTGCGTGCCAAGACAAGGAAGCACACGTGGGTGCATACGTAAATTTGCATTCAGTTGGTCTACCACGCCTACTCCTGCTGTTTTACCGAAATAGCCATGATTCCCCATTCCAAAAAGGACAACTTTACTTCATTGTGAGTCTATATCAAAAGCGGTTGTTCACTTTGTGTGAATGACATATTTTCTGCGTCTTTTTTATTCCAACCATGGGCATTAGTGAAACGAGTTGAGCTAGGATGACCAGACAACACTATGTCAAACCTCGCTTTATCACTTATCTTGGATGTCTTAATTCTGCCTTTGTGAAATACCCCTCAGGTGAGAACAATGGTTCGTTCAAATTGCTTGAACAGAGGCAAATATGTCTTCTCTGAACTGTTAAATTTGAATGATTTTGTGTAAACATTCCATCTCAATTGTAAACCATAAAGCATCCTGCTATGCATGTTCTCCTCAAACTGTTCGCAAGTATTTGCCTGTTAGCCATTCTGAATGCACCTCAGGCTCTCACTTGTCTTATGCCAAAGAAAAACGTTTCACCTTCAACACAAAAGTGTGGCAAGTCTTACACACCATTAGATTCAGACAAACAAACCACAAAAGTTAACGAGTTTCTGAAGTACCTCCACCACTGCCTTTCTTCAGGAAGTTCTGTATGATCTGAGTCTTGGAGTTGTAACTGGAGTGCTCTGCCACCATGGCGCACAGCTTGCGGAACTCCCGCAGAAGACAGTCCTTATGGTTGGGGTCACACAGCTGAGTGGACAGGGCACTGCCCTGGCTTGGTTTCATTGCAGACGGCCCCGGACTGGCAGAAGTACCAGCCTTGGTAGCTAGATAGATAGAGATAGATAGACAGATCTACTTTATTCATCCCCTCAGGGAAGGGGAAATACAGTGTTCCAGCAGCCAGAAAAGCACACAATGTGTATTCTTATTATTTGTTTATTAGCTATGAGTCATCATCAAACAACATCAAACATAGCATTAGTGTTTGTTACACATCAAAATCCAGTAATCAGCTGTAGAGGGAAATAAAATGTTGTTTATTTTTTATAAGTATGGTGAGTGTTTGAGGGTAATACATATTTAATCTAACTGTGTTTTGCACTCCAAGAAGCTAATACAAGTCCATGGCATTAACAATGCAAACACGGTTCATACCTGTGAAGCCTGAGAACTTCCGAGGAGCATTAAGGGATGGGTCAGCAGGTGGGGCAGAGAGCTGCCCACTGGTGTTTAGCTTCGCCTGCACTTTCTTCTTTGGGCTCGCATTGGTTTTGGCAGCAAGGTCTGTAAGATGCCAAAGAGAGTTAGAAAGGGGGGAAATCAGCCTTCACCTTTAAATACAAATCTGTGTGTTGTGCTATTCAGAACAAACATTATCTCTTCTATAATCTCACTTTGGAGTCAGGTTTCAAAATCATTAAAAACTACAATTTGCACCACAATAGCTCAACAGCTGGCTTATCACACCATTTTGCCAGTTGGGCTGTCAAACAACATTGCTGTGCAGCAATGTTTAAAACACATTTCTAGTATATTCTATGTCAAAGCATTTCTTTCCCTTATGTAGATGACCTTTAGACTTCAGAAGGCAAATTAGAAAGAGTGCTATACCTGAAACGAGTTTATTAATAAGATCTTTGTCGTCATCCTGAAGCTCTTCCCACCCCTCCAGGTCAGTGATGTCTTCGATTTTTTTGGTGGTGGCCCTTGCTCGCTCTAGCTTCTCGAAGATGCACTTCACGTGGTACCACTCTTTCATCTCTCCAGCAGACTCGCTGAAGGGGTTGGGCACAATCTTGCCGATGCGCACCAGTCCCTTCATGATCTTGTCCTTGCACTTCTTGCAGCCTGCAGTACCACGTTTGGCATATTCCACACAGAACCTCTGCTCTGCCATGTCTGGCCTCTCGGAGAGTCTCTGGGGCCACGAAAGATGAATATAAAACCTTGACGACGTGCCAAACTTTCGAGATGGCGGGATACGATCAAAGCAGTGGTAATGACTGGGATGACAGCCCCAGTGAAGAGTCGGTGGATGAGGGTACTGAGGGAAATACTGAGTGCTGCCAAATCGCCAGATAATATGTTCTCTCAATAAGGTGGCAGCTGGATTCCTGATGGTGTGTAATGCCTTGCGAAGGCAAATGCTATGCATCCAGTCAAAAAAGTCCTAGTACCTTGATACCTATAATAAGACATAATAGGCACAAATGGTAACATTTTTGAAGAGAATCAAAGCCGAAAATTACATGAATACATAGCCTACTTAGGCTATATTATTAAGTGAGGCAGTGAGGGTGATTGATGTTGGTAACAAGGAATTGCACCACAGTCATGACATAATAAAATAAACTGAGATCTGATTAACCCAGTATGCATCTTGAAAACTAATCGCTCAAAATAAAAATGCGTAGCCATCTACACTTGGCTCATCCAAGCAGAGCAATTCTCAGGGCGAACACTTCCAGTAACGTGTAGACCTAAGCTAACTAGCATGGGGAAGTAGTCATTGGGGTTAGTGGTCGAAATGACGAGTCTACATAATCAGTTCTGAACGAACGGTCACAAAGATTACAAATCAAACGGATCATAGGTTAACAGTGCATTATACGGAAGACAGAGGAGACAATGCAAAGGAGACTACTGCAGGAGGTCCTGACTCCTGTGTATATATAAAATATCAACACCAAGAAAATGTCATGGTCAAAATAGATAGCACCCGGTCATTAGTTGCTGGTGACAACTGCTATGCCGAGAGCTTTGAAAAATAACAGCATGCTTGACGTTACACGATGTATGCAGCAGATGTTGTAACTCTTTGTTGAATGGTGAAGCTAGCAGTCTTGCTATGAAGGCTAACATGCTGGCAGTGTTTTCAAGACTGTGCGAGCTTTCTAAGTAATGTGAGGTAGGCTATCCATCACTGGTAGCATTACTGGACTATTTACCTGGTTCCTGACTGTGGCTTGATGCACATTCGAAACCTACAGCTTTGGTTTAGCTGTACAGAATATGTGTGTTGGTCCCGCAGTGTGCACAATGTACACAGAGTCCAACTCCCTTTAACACACGCATTTCCTCTTTGTTCGGAGGAGTTTCCTGTGCATTGCGCATGTGCAGGACTGGAAATTATACGGTATGCCGACAATTATATCACTGATAGAGTGAGTTTATGCTCACACATACACAGGTAAAAGTCATCCTCGATTTTAATGTGTAGGTTAGGTTTCTTTTAGAATGCGTCTATTTAAATAGCGTAGGCCTATACTTTGACAAAACATTAAAACAGTTTCGGACAGAAAATGATCTTAATAATATGAAGACCAGTGACTCATTGTAGCCTAAATCAATGTAGCCTACTTACATAGCCTGTATAGCCTACTGTAAATAGCCTATATAAGCCTATGTATAGGCCTAGGCTTAATTGGCATAGATAAGTAGCCTACTTACTACAAAAAAATCTTGTTGGAAAACATAATGGTGTGTGGCTTAACTGTTTAACACTATTTGCTATTCTCCTTTATTTCCATTGTTTTCATTAGGCTATTGATTGAATTGACATTGTTGTTTATCATTGCTATTCTCCTTAATGTAGTCTGACCAACATTTTAAATTGTTCACTGTTAAATTTAACTATTGTATTGTTTTTTATTTGCATGTTGCTTTGGTTAAGCATCTGCCAAATCCCATAGGAGCAGGCCCATGTTGGACTATTGTCCTCTGTTCCTTAATTCTGGTGTTGTATTTCTGCTGAGTTTGTATGATAAAGGCCAGAACAGTAGTCCACTAACTTAGCTGTTCTATAACTAGATGTACCGCAGAGCGGTACAAAATATGACCGCCGCCCAGTCCAGCACATTTTTTCCACAAAAAGAAATCACGCTGAAAGGCCTATATGATTCTAACTGTCTCACTAAATTGCATTATCCACACTCAATTCTCACTGGTATCTGCTAGACAACAAGTACCAAAACATGATTAGTTCATAGATTTCACATGTAAAATTCATTTTATACAACCCCACCCCCATCTTGCCTGTTTATAATTCTGAGAAATTCTTGATTATTTGTGTTATGTTTATGTTATGTGTGTGTGTGTGTGTGAGTGAGTGAGTGAGTGAGTGAGTGTGTGTGTGTGTGTGTGTGTGTGTGTGTGCGTGCGTGCTTGTGTTTGTGCCTGTGACATTACTGTGAATGTATGTGTGTGTGTGTGTGTATCTGTTTGTGCACATGTGTGCACATGAAATGGGTTAACATGACCCCTGGAGGCAAACATACGGAAAAAAATGGTCATCCTAGGCCCTACAGTTCTCAAGATATTCACAGAGAACTGTGTCTGCCCTACCCTCCTTTCGGGGGGTCCAGTCCAGTGGGGGGGCTACAGATCAAAACGAAAAATTACGGTTCCATGCTATCCATGTGGGGGTACATGCCCACCAAGTTTCATGTACCCCGGTCTTTCAGTGTCCCGGGAATCCTTGTTGGTGTACGTCACTAAATGTACACATAAATTATTTTATTGTAAGGCCCCCCATGAACGAAAGTACACAAAACTTGGCATGCATTCGGAGGGTGTCATAATGATCCTACACTTTTAATTTCGTGCAGTTTTGACCTTGTCAGCCAGAGATATTGTGATGAAAACACCACATTTTTTGCTTTTTAATTTTTAACTAGGTGGCGCTATACATGAAATAAGTGGTAATGGGATGGGTTGACATGCCCCCTTAAGACCAACATACATAAAAAAGATGGACCTCCTAGGCCCTACGGTTCTCGAGATATTCACAGAAAACTGTCTCCGGCCACCTACAGGCCAGTTGGTGTATAGTAACATAAATTAATTTATTGTGTGGCCCCCCATGAACGGAATTCCACAAAACTTGGCGTGCATACAGAGGGTGTCATAATGATCATACACTTCCAATTTCGTGCAGTTTTGACTATGTTAGGTCACAGATACCTTCAATTACAACACCTCATTTTTACTTTTTTGTGTTTAACTAGGTGGCGCTATACATGAAATGAGTGGTTATGGAATGGGTTGACATGGCCCCTTGAGATCAACATACAAAAAAAAAAATGGTCCTCCTAAACCCCACGGTTTTCGAGATATTCACAGAAAACTGTGTCTGCCCTACCCTCCTTTCGATGGAAAAACGATGGTTCCATGCTATCCATGTGGGGTTACATGCCCACCAAGTTTCGTGTACCCCGGTCTTTCAGTGTCCTGGGACTCATTGACGGAAATTTGGGCATGCGAAAAAGAAAAAAAAGAAAAAAAAAAAAAAATCTGACTAAACCTATATGACCGCCGCTTCGCTTTTTTATCCCTATTCTGAGTTTATGGTCCCATTTTGAATCTTAATTGATTTTAAGATTCTTCTGATTACTTTTAAAGCTCTACATGGCCTGTCTCCCAACTACATATCTGATCTCCTAGTACCTTATACACCTGTGTGTACTTTAAGATCATCTGGTAGTGGTTTCCTAACTATTCCTAAGGTCAATCTCAAAACTAAAGGGGAGAGAGCCTTTAGTGTCAGGGCACCTAGGCTCTAGAATGACCTGCCTGATGAAATCAGGTCAGCCAAGTCAGTATGCTCTTTTAAATCCCTCCTTAAAACTCATCTTTACAAGCAAGCCTTCCTTAGTTTTGTTTAAGTAATATATTTCATTTTGTGTTAAGTTTATTAAGTTTTATTTCAGTGTCAAGTTTTATTTCAGTAAGTTTTATTTCAGTGTCAAGTTTTATTTCAGTAAGTTTTATTTCAGTGTAAGTTTATTTTCCTTTTTCAAATTTATGTTAAGTTCTAATTGAATTAATATATATTATTTGATTGTTATATTATTATGTCTTATTTGCATTTTCATTTATGTTGATATTGTACAGCACTTTGTAACTTTGTTTTGAAAAGTGCTATATAAATAAAGATTATTATATTATTATTTGTGTTAAAACTAGGTTATTCTGACTAAAGTTGAGCATGTTGGCCTAGAGTTTGTTATTTTCATAAAATCAAAAAGGCATCATTTAACACTGGGGTGTCTTTGTCTTTGTGTGTCATAAGCATCTTTGTGAATTATGATTGATTGTACTTTACATATATGTCATATAGAATATCATATGATCATTGGCAAGGTGTCAGTTAGTGTAGGCCTATCACATGTTCCCAAACACAATAGAAAAGCAATGCAGAGTGAGAGAAAGAAGCAAACAGTTTTTCCTTTAATGGATTTCCCCACTTTTACACATGGGATGAGCTTGAAACCTGTTAATTTCCTTAGAAGGAAATTAGCAGGATAAAAAAGTGACTTTTAGTGGACAGACAAAGCGCACTATAATTAACACCACTTTAAACCAGATAACTCGGACACAATGAAAAGTAATGGAGGGTGCCGGAATAGATGAATTGCCACTCTGAGATCAGTGCTGCATCAGAAAGGAAAAGAAAGAGGAGAACACATTGTGAGCATGGCAGAGTTCACTTACATAACAAGTGAAGTGCAGATATTTTGAAAGCTGGAGGTGGACATTTAGTTAATCAATATTACTGCATTAAACTTAGGTGCTAGCATGATATTTCCCACAGGAAATACAATGCTCCCAAGCTTGAAAATAGGGCATACATTTTTTTTTTCTTGGGTTCTGGTTTCCGACCGACCCTGTCAATTTATGTGCGACCCAAATTTATTTTATGAGCTTGGGGAAGAAATAACACTAAATAGTTTAGGCTACATTAAATAAATCCACAAATAAAAGGCGAACTATAATTACATTAATTACCCCTTGCATTATGTATAGGGATGAGCGTATTCTATCTTTTACAAAGTAGCCTATGCACAGCTGTTCACGAAGACGATTGTTTTCGTCACTTACCAAGGCACTCGCAATTTTACTTGAGTACAATTTCTACAAGAGTACAAGAGGGATCTGTACTTTACTCGAGTATCATTTTTGGGGAGTACTCATGACTTTACTCAAGTACATTTGAGAGGCAAATATTGTACTCTTTACTCCACTACATTTCTATCCATAACCGTGAGTACCCGTTACTTCTAAAAAAAAAGAAAAATCTCGGAAACCCTCAATTTGTTGTTTCCCTCTCAAACGTGATTGGATTGTGCAGGCACCACTGGATGTGCACCACAGCCTATCAGCAATCACCTTTAGCTTTCTGCCAAAGTCAACTCCATGGTCAGATTTAGATAAGAGACGAAACAATAGAAGAAAGACGCAGTAGGTCCATCCCAGGAATGTGCCAACCTGTGGCCCCACCTCACCAAACTATTTCAATTTTCTGAACAAGTTAATGATAGTTTTCGCTTCAAGTGTTTCAATTACAAAGTAGTATTTTGTATTTTAAAGACGTATTTTATATACATGTATTAGAAATACTGCCCATCCCTGACAACGTGGTAAAAAGATGAAAATGACTTGATTTTACTTTAAATTCTTTTTACATTCTCCAAGGTATGAACATTAACATTTTTCATAACTCCATCAGTGTTTCCCACATTGACTTATTTGTGGCGGCCCACCACAATATCAACATTGACCACCACACAATGATTTTCCAGGTTGTACTAAATTGTGCTTAAATCTGGTTAGCATCATAACCACGCTGTGCTAATTTGTTAAAAACTGTTGTATTCAAGTTAATTCTGCAAACCAACCACCACAAATGGAATTTAATTCTGTGGGAAACACTGTCCATGTAGGACGTTTCTATAAATGTAAGCATTGTGGTAGTAGTAATGCAATATTTAGAAAATGTAGGCTACTCTTGTACTCTTGATACTCAAGTACTTTTAAAAACAAGTACTTCAGTAGGCCTACTTTTACTTAAGTAAACATCTGACTGTTGTACTTTTACTTGTACTTGAGTAAAATTTAGCAAAGGGTATCTGTACTTTTACTCAAGTAATGAAGCTCTGTACTCTGTCCGCCTCAACACCGCAACTTTTTCGCAAATTTGACCAATCATCGTAGTTTCAACGGTCCCTCGCGCAGAATATTGAGCCAGATGCCACACTTCTGCACCTTCTGCATATGACACCAAAGCAGGGGCGTAGATTTGCGTCTGAATGTACGACTGAAATGTCCCCACCAATATTCAGGTTGAAATGGGGAAAAAAGCGCTCACATGCGCTACACAAAGAGTTAATAACCGTCTTGTAGGCTAAAAATGAACACCGTTTTGAAATATGTAGCCAACTTCCCAGCTAGCACAGTTACATTGCCAGTACGTTGCTGCAATGTAACTGAATGACCCAAAATACATTGCCACAACATGCAAAGTGAAAGGTGATAATTCGTAACCGCAACGTCACTCCTCAATGTTGCCAACCGTAACTGCAACATTAAGTTACGTTGCAGCAACGTGGAATTGAAAGGTGCCGTTTCGTAACCGTAACGTAAGTTACCGACGTCGCCAGTCCTTAACAACAACTTCAGGCAACATTGCGGCAACGTCGCAAGGGAAAGGTTTCATTACGTAACCGCAACGTAACTTGCCAATCCGTAACCGCAACAATAATAAAATTATAGTACGTGCCTTACATGACAACTACCCTTCTTACAGCACTTGTACATAGGCCAATTAATACCTGTAGGCACAACGAATGCTTTGATCCGGGTGATATTACTGTTACTGTGGAAGAGAGACAACCTATGTAACATCAGATCACATCTTCATGGTTATCCATTTTGCTATTAATTACATACAGTATGTATGAACTTACCTTGTGTGTAGCTGATTTTCAACCATTCAGGCTTATGTCAACCATTCAGGCTTACATTTCCCACAGCACCAAATGGCAACGTCATCGGCTGACCTAATCACGATGTTGTGGCAACATCATCGGCTGACGTCGCCGGTACATTTCCCACAGCACCAAATGGCAACGTCATCGGCTGACCTAATCACGATGTTGTGGCAACATCACTCCAAATACTACATGGCAACATCATCGGCTGACGTCGCGGGGACGTTTCCCACGGAACCAAATGTCAACGTCATCAGCTGACCCGTTTACAACGTTGTGGCAACATCACTCCAAATACTACATGTCAACGTCATTGGCTGACGTCGCGGGGACATTTCCTGATACTAAATGGCAACGTCATCAGCTGACCTGATCATGATGTTGTGGCAAAATCACTCACAATACTACATGGCAACGTCATAGGCAGACGTCGCGGAAACGTTTCCCACGGCACCAAATGACAATGTCACCAGCTGACCTAATCACAATGTTGTGGCACCGTTCTTAACGGTACCAAATTGCAACATCATCAGCTGACCAGGTCACGACGTCGCTGCAATGTCAGTAATGGTACCAAGTGACAACATTGTCTTGCAAAGTATCTGTGACAACAACGTAGCCAGAAGGTAATGTCGCGGTGACCAAATGACAACTTTATGGCGAAGTTGCTGAAACGTCATGTGTTAGCTGGGTAGCATGAGCTAGCTTATCTTATAACAAACGTGACCCAGCGGGGTTAGTTGTAACGCACTGTTACAACTAAGCCAATCATACTGTACAATGATGTTGCAATACAAAAATATGCGCGTAGCCTGTTAGTGTTAGTTTAGTCAGTTTTTGTGATGTTTTGCATTTTGCCTCATGTTTTTTCAGGTTTGAGGGCTTTTCTTGGCAGGATTGACCTTGGTTAGACTCTTACTCCATTGGCGCATATTTCTCATGTTATTTCTCCGTATAGAAAATAAAGTCAATTTTCGACACATGCCTGTTGTTAGTTCATGACTTATGTATCATAAATAGTCAGATCCTATTCTATCATACACATTCAGATACATTTATTGTTGCGAAGGACTGCTTTTTTAGCCACAACGCTGTTCACGTAAGCAGCCAGTTGTCGCTGCTGGGTCATGCTCGCAGCGCATGCACCCCTTCTGACTCCACTTGTTCAACCTATCAGAGTGTGAGTCTGGGGAGGGTGCTCAGTGGCGGGAATAGAGAAGGAGCAGATACATTGGAGACGGCTATACACCAATCCGTCGCAAACTTTATGGGCGCTGCCATCTTGCCTGCCGCCATTACTGCGTGCCTGCGGAGTGTGACGATGTGACACTTGCCGGTGCCTTCTAATGGCTTTTCAATGAAAGCATCCTGTCAGAGAATATCAAATAGGAGATCCTGCTCATGAAAAAATGTCAGGTGAAAGGGAACATTGGGTAGATGATGTCAGGCAGTGGCCAAAACTTACCAATGAAGGTAATTTATTGACAACATAATGTATTAAGACGTGTATTAATTAATGACAACAATAAGCCGAATGCTATCATTAGTAGCTGTGTTGCTAATATGTCCACAAGCTTCAGAAGTTGCAAATAACTATTAGCCACGACCACTTGTAGCAGTAAAATACATGTTCTTACAGGTATTCAGGATTATTTTATTAATCGTATGTATTTCATCCACTTTTAACGCACATCTTGGTCCTCCACTCCACAAGGAACTCTGTGTAATCCATAAGCCTGTAAACATGGGCACTCAATGTGCAACAAAGGTTTGTGAATTTCACAAACGGTTTAATTCTAGGTCTGTATCCTACTGTTGTTAAAACAGCCAACCACACAACACGCTTTTCCCGGCATCACTGGACAGCATACGTACTAAATAAAAATTACGAAAAAGAAGAAGATTTCGCATCTACAGCTAACGTCTGCTACAGCCGCCTACAGGACCAACACATTACTTCGCTACTTCCTTAGCAGCAAGACAACGCAGTAATGGCGGCGCTGCTTTACTTCCGTGTTTCGCTGGATTTGTGTATAGAGTGGTGAAGTCCCGCCCCTTCTACTTCCGGTCCATGGGACCTATCTTTCAAAAAATTATGAACAGGAGTTAATGGAGAGATAACAATTATTTTTTGGTCCAGTTTGAATTGTGCCACAAATTTTACATATGATGTGTGTGAATTTAAAAGATAATTTTTCACGTCAAGAAAGTACTGTTGTTCGATAGACTTCAAAAGTTATGTTGGTTTTGTGCGAATCCACTCAGTGGACTACATCTCTCGTCTCGAACGATGTACGTCACCAACGTAATGAAACGATAAGAGCTGTTATGCTAGTTAACGATTGCATCTTGCTGCCTGCTATGTCACTTAACAGTATGTAATGTACAGTCTATGGACGAATACAACTTACCTGATGTGTTTAATCCTCTGACTCATGGTATTTTCTTCGGCAAGGAAAGCCCAATTAAGACCTGTTGCTGGTATGCTGATACAATCTAGTGTGGCTGTGAATGAGCTAACGTCACTAGCGCGACTGATGGGTTTGTAGTCGTTGGAATTACAATCTTTCACAATGTTGTAATTCAATAGTTACGAAACAAACTGCAAATGTCTTTACATGAAAAATTGTCTTTAAAATTGACAAACATCATATGGGTAATTCAAGGCACAAGTCAACCGGGACCAGAAAATAATTTATTTTTCGCCATAGACTGCCGTTCAAATTTTTTTGAAAGATAGGTCCCATGGAGGCAAACGGAAGGGGCGGGACTTCACCACTCTATAGCCTTTACAGAGTGGAATATTGCGTTGGACTGGACATTGTATTTGTATTGTTACATTGTGTGCATTCGAAGACCTGTAAGTATTGCTACATAGTTACAAATTGTTTGTTATGTATATTGTAATATTTGTGCTGAGATTGCCAGTGATATTCCGTGTGGTAAATGTGTTATTAGAACGCAAGTGTTTGTTTATGGGCCGCGGTATTAACGCGAGTGCGTGTCATTTAATTATTGTTATAGGTTCACGGTTACTGTATACACGGGTTTCCCGTTTACCAACAAAACTAGATGCGCGCGCAGCCGTGAGGCAGAAGGCGCTTGGTGGCCGTCCACAACGTTATAAACTTAACCTAAATAGTCAGCTGCTGTAAGCTACAATCGGATTTTTTTGTATACCCCTGTTGTCTCAATGATAATAACATCTCATTTCAGACTATATTTCAAAGTTTGACGTTCATTTGCATTATTATTATAACATCGTATTTTGTCATTTTTGGCGAAGACATGCATTCCGTTAGGGATATTGAACATATTTAACATTCTCTAACCATCATGATTTCGAATTGGTGCAAAAGCAGTTTTCAGCACAAAAACTCATTTTATTCTTTTGCTCTTTTGCATTGCTCTATGCTGCTTTCTGCCTCTTGGTTGCGCACGCATGTTTTCGTGACGTTGCATAGAAATCCATGTATAGGCCTACATTGCTAGTTTGCTAGTATAATGTTTTGTATCGTGCCTTTCCCTCTGAAGGCTCTTGTGCAGCGTGTTTGACTGTAACTCCTATGGAAAGAATGTGGTGCACTAGGCTGCACACTGTAGGAGAAGATTTGCTGCTAGCCTATATCAGGGTGCTGCTCATATGTGTGTCACTGTTAGCCTTAAGCATTAATCTGTGGATGTTTATATTGATGTGAATAGTAAGTATTTCTGTATTTGTCTCTTTTCCAGAACCACACACTCACATATACACAAACTCAGACAATAATATTCATCACCAACTCCATTCATTCCTGCAATAAATACAACCATTGAGTGTACATCATCTCCGGCATTTTAATCCAATGCTCCACAGCGGCTACTAATTATTACTGATCAGTGACTGCCACTCTCCTTAACATTTATTGAATTAATTTAATTAAAAACAGCCTTTGGGATGAGTGTTACAACTAACCCCGTGTAACCTGCGTTGTGTTGAACCTGCGCGATTCAGCCCTGCACACGCCTGGACTCGAACCTGCGAAATAGCAGCACCTCGGATCGGGAGGCGAGCGCGCTAACAATTGAGCCTATAGCCCACTGGCTCGCATGCCAGCAGCACTCTTGAGGCGTCGGGGAGTGAGGTTTACCAACGTTCCACAAGCACAGCTAAGCTAGCGATGGCAACACATTACCCCCACACTCAAGCAGCTTCACTGGCTCCCGGTGAAGTCACGCATCACCTACAAAATATTACTCCTTACATACAAATCCCTCAATGCTCTTGCTCCCCAGTACCTCTCCGATCTCATCCAGCATCACTCCCAGCCAAGGTCCCTGAGGTCCTCTGGCAAGGACCAGCTTGTCATCCCCCGTTCCAGGCTACGAACTTTTGGTGACAGAGCCTTCTGTGTTGCTGCCCCCACCCTTTGGAACAGTCTACCTCTCCATATCTGCCAAGCCCCCACACTGGCTACGTTCAAAAAGCACCTAAAATCACATTTGTTCACTGAGGCCTATGGTCCTTAACCACCCTGCCCCCCAACCCCACTTCTACCCCCTCCTCTCTTCTCCCCTCTATTCCCCTGCCCTATCTCCTTTTGTAAAGCGACCTTGGGTTACTTGAAAGGCGCTATATAAAACCAAGTTATTATTATTATTATTATTATTCGTTACACCCGCATATGGGGCAGGTTGTAACATTTCACCTATCGCCACTCTCGGTGGAATTGTAAAAGAACAGTAGCTCCTACAAACAAACTTCCAGTGCATATGTGTAACAGAGATATGTATGTTGCTTGTTAAAAAGTATAACTAGTAAACTCAAATGATTTTGAAATTATTTAGCCGTAACCAAAAAGTGTTACTTTGTGCCCCGCGCTCCCCTGTTGATCAAGCAAGTCTTAAAAAATGTGAGTCAAGTCATGTGACTCGAGTCCCCCATGTCTGCTAGCTAGCATAGTTATTGCTGACGTTAGAGCTACAGTAGTTAAGTAGATATAATATCAACCTAGTCCCAATTATGTCTTTATTTCCTCATTCTCTACTCTAAGCTATTTTCATAAATAATCTGTAAGATCGCTTGTACCTTCATCTGTGACCGGAGGCCACTGTCTAACATCATCAACCCCAGAGGCGCACCTTGTCAACAGGCAAGGCAGGCAACTGCTTGGAGCCCCGAGCTGCTAGGGGGCCCCGACCTGGTCTCAGCGTGTTTGCCGGTAGGTCAAGCGAGAATTTCGTCCATAGAGATTGAATGATGTATTTTGCGTGCTCCTGCCCTGTTGTACAAACAGTACATGATCTGTACATATGTAGGCCCTATGCTATGGCCTTATAAACAGCGGATCTTTGTTCAAAAGAGTTCAAAGAATCCGCACATATTTATGGCTACTGTGGTAAACGTCAATCGAGGGTGCAGTGATGACGGATCAACATCGGAGTTTGGCATTTAGCCTAGCCCAGGGGTTCCCAAACTTTTCCACGACAAGGCCCCCCAAATACCACTAGGTTCTGGCCAAGGATCCCCTTGATGTGTTATTAAACCCATCAACAATACTATGGCAAATGTAAAAATACATTAAGCTAATCCTAATAATTATTTTAGCCGCAAGCACTTTGCGATGGAGCATACAGTGTGTAAAAATTGCATTTGGGGCTTTCTGCTATATGAGAGCTATCATTCTACTATTATTCCCAGTCATTATCATGGAAAATATAATGTTCAGATATGCGACAAATTATTATAATGGCATTGTATAACAATCCTCATAGTAATAGGTATATTTTACATTTTTCAAATGTATTTATTTGTTGCTTTTATTTTTCCTTCCAACTTGCTGAGGCCCCCCAGGGGGCCCCGGCCCCCACTTTGAAAACCACTGGCCTAGCCTACTCAATGAAGTTATAGTAGGCTAATGTTAATTGGCAGAAAGATTGAACATGGTTTGCTACATCTATACGACAGTAAACTTCAGCTAGCGACAGTTACAACTAGTTAAGCAAGGAGATGGTTAACATTATGTTTGTAATAGGGCTGTCAGCCATAACATGTTAATCGCGATGCAGTAATAAGGACCAAGCATACGTGTTCATTTTTTAGAACCCGATTTGACGCAAAGTGCGTCAAAAAACACACCCTTTCTTCTTTCAGAAAATGTCTAATAAGGGGAGAACCATAGACAGTAAAAGATATGGACAGAGTCATCACGTAGACGTCAATCGAGGGTAACGAGGGTAAAGCAAATTTCAACCGTTTCCTGTTGGTCGACGAGGCTTTCTGCACAGGCTCAGGGGACGTAAATGTAACGTAGGCACGTAGTCTGACTCGTGTAACTCTTGTGATAGCTGCACCGAGAGATTGGGTATGTAGCCACCTACTTGTTACCACCATGTCTACATTACTGTTCTAAATGTCCTTGTTGTTCGTAGATAAATGTGATTTCATATAAACAGCACTCGCCACATTCATAGCCTAGGCTACTGTCAATCCATCAAAACTTCGCAGAAATGTGCTCCGATGCTTTCGTTCTTATCCAGAGAATACGGTTATTTTGCTCCTGTGCGACGCTTTCACCCGCTCTGGTTGTATGCTCATTACATCACTTTAGCATTGATTTCGGAAAAAAGTTAATTACTCAGCCGTTAAGTCAGTTACGAGGTTATGACGCCAATTACACAATGCTGTATTACTCCGAAAATAGAAAAAATTCACATAAAGGCTTAAAACGCTCCAGCTGTAACGTTATTTGATGTTAAAGTGGCGCCAAAATTGAATGGGCTTGTGGCAAAGCATGTTTATAATCCAACGCTATCGTGTGTTTCTCTGTGGCAAAGCATGTTTATAATCCGGTTTTGAGATCCTAGCAAATTCCTGCATGGCATCCAAATCAAGGCTCACATTGCATCCCAATTTGTTCAACAAAGAAACCCCTTTTTTGCCTCTACTTTGTTCATGGCAATGCAGTAAAAAGTTGTTGTAGAGAATCATTATGAGTGCATACACCTAGGCACTTATAATGATATTTTGTGAGATACATGTCAAAATATAATAATTTTTATAATACGCTTTTTGTATTTGTATTATTTAACATAATAACCTAATGGTGATAACACTTGTCGGTAGGGCCCCCTTGGAAGTTTTGCTTGGGGCCCCCACAGACTCTAGAATCGCTCCGCTGCGCGTCGGGGT
This sequence comes from Alosa sapidissima, assembly GCF_018492685.1. Classification (NCBI taxonomy): domain Eukaryota; kingdom Metazoa; phylum Chordata; class Actinopteri; order Clupeiformes; family Clupeidae; genus Alosa; species Alosa sapidissima. The sequence goes on along the minus strand of NC_055961.1, from coordinate 36,240,165 downwards.
CCGGTTTGCCCTTTCGGGACTTATTTTCCCAATAATGACCGGCGTTCTATACATTATCCCTTACATGACCAATGAGGGGAAAGCAGTTATTACATTGTCTCTGATCCAGTATATGTACTGGGAGCCTATGATTAGGCCCATTCGTGGAACGCCACATGTGGTCCAATCCTGCACAGCTCATCCCCACTGATTCACAAAGGCCATAATCAAGTCCTTGGCCTTACGAGAGCAGATGAGAGATAGGGCTATAGGGACCATTTTTCTGGATTGCCTGATTGTGGATTCAGCCAGCCCTGAAGATGCTTGGAATCAGCTAGTAAGTCACTATCTATAAAACGTCTGCTGTAGTCAATTGATTTTGGACTAATCTTATCACACAGTCTACTTATCACTGGATCTTTTACTGTTTATCATACTGCTTATCACATTTATGGAGGTTGGAACATCATTGAATGTAATACTTTTTCAAAGTATTTTCCTAAAAATGTAATGGCTTCTCTCTTGTATTTATGGAGAAACAAATGCGATAAAAACCTTTGTTGGCTAAGTCAGTAACTGACCTGATGTGTAGTCAGTTTTAAATCTGCTGGAACCAGAAGTCCATTGCCCTGGAGTCCGGTGTCAAGCACTGTTTTATCAAAGAGTAAACAGAGTCATATTTCTCTGAGGGTTTTTTTTGGCATTATTCACTGCTATAAGAGGCAAAACCTCTTGGTGTTGCTGGAAGTCAAAATGGGTCAGTGTTTTGTATGCCCCATGTTAGCCTTAACCACAGCATGAACTCGTCTTGGCATTGATTCCACAAGTTTCTGCAGTGAATCCACATTATCCCAGCACTCTGTCAGAGTGCTCCCAGAGGGTGTCTCAGCATGTCACAGTGCGGTTGGCCTTATCCCAGGGTGAGAACCACAGAAGAGAAGCTATTCAAGTCGCACTCACTGCTCTCAGTTAGACTCCAAATTGACCTGGAAAATCTTTGATGCATGTTTCGGATTATTAAGGCTGTACGACTGGGAAATGAATCCTCCTCCATGAAACTTTGAAGACATCAGGGATTTTCAGCAGAGCACAGCACAGCAGAGTGACTCCGTCTTCAGAATGAGATACCAACCGCAGTGAACACTTTTGAAATGTTTTAAAATAGATGTAGTATATGCCTACATACATTTTAAGATGATCAAATTATGAAAAGAAAAAATGAGACTGTTTATGAAATATAACTGGACACAAATTGTAACATTAATAACACATTATAATAAATGATGAAATAAAAAAATATTCTCAGTGGACCCAGACATTTTTGAGTCCTATTTGCATTCTATACAGGTAGTCAATTCAACATATTAATGATCCTGCACTCTGATAGAGGGGAGTGCTTGAGGAGTGATACCAGGAGAGGGCGCTCTTCCTACTGTCATCCGGTGTTCTGTGTGACCTTTTCAATGAAGCATCTCTTCCATCAGGGAGTTGTTTGAAAACCCTTCTCCAAATGCAGAATTTGCTTGTTTACGATAGTGCTTATCACTTCAAGAGGTCCTCACATTAGTAATGAAAGATTGAGATAAAAAATGATTAATTGAGTCGAGTCATTTCCCATGGTTTTACCTTGCTAACTATTTTTTTACCCTGTAAAAAGATTTTGTGTAACATTCTGTTGTTGACAGAGATGAATATTTTATTCATTATAAACAAATCAAAAAGTGTACAGAAGTATGCAAAGTGTACTGTAGGCAGGCAGTGTACACAGAGATGGTCTAGTGCTTCAGAGGCCTGAAACCTCAAACACAAACTGCCCTTTTGAATAGCAAATGATGTTAATTGTGCCAAATCAGCATGGCGTTTCTAGTCCATCTTTTGAGCAACACATCATCTACTGTACTGCTCCACTCTCTAGCTTCTGAAGATCTCAAATAAACATGCCTACTTCATGCCTACTCTGTATGATATGAGAATAAATAGACGAAGAAGAAAACTCTGTCCTCAATGTCCAGCTAGGTTCCTTCCCAATGATGCTCTCATTTGGACCAAATTACAACACTGTATGATGGAAAGGGATTTTATAGTTAGATATTGTAACAAAGATCAACAAGAGAAAAAAACATAGTTGAATGAGAATACTGTTTGCAATGAGCATTAAAGAGAAAAAACTGAATATGGCGAATGCCCCCTCAGTGATACTGAACCTGACATGTGACACACTGATATCACTGGCAAGATAACAATAAAGGACTTCAAGAGAGTTCTACAGAGACGGGTAATAGGGAAACAGAGATAAGGCCAGATATTTGGGGGTGCAGAGATAAGAGCCAGGTGAAGATAGGAGGGAAGAAATCCCAAGTAGAGATGTGGCTTAAATGAGACCGATGGAACAAAGAGAAATGCTTCATAGACTAGAAGCACACAATCGAGAGAGAGTCAGGTGATTATTGTTTAAGTCGCGAGAGAGAGAGGTGGTGGTGGTGGGGAAGGGGGGGGGGGTGGCTAAGGAGTGGCGGTGATAGAAAAAGCCTCTGGCTCCCCAGGCACAGGGAGTGGGGATGGACAGCTAAAGAATTGGATGAGAAGAGGGAGAAGTATTGATTGGCATCCAGTGGAATTGGTTTTGTTCATTCCTGTTGCTAGTTTTCTTTGTTTATTTATGCAATGGCCATGCTGTGTTTTGTTTCTTGTTGACTGGGTTCTCAGGTTTTTCCCCTTCACAGTTGGTTAATAAACAGTCCGGAGTCTTATGATATGCTTTGTGTGTTGTAGACACTGGGTCTCCTTTTTTCTACCACAAGGGAGCACTCAACTCTCACAGAATTCAAATGAGTAGCCCGGTTTGTTCTCTGCCTTAAAATGACAAATGGAGAGATTTCTGACATTTTTTTTTTTAATGAAAAGTATAGCTTACTTACATTTTTCAGAGGCTCTTTGAAATAATATACTCAGTAAAAGGTATCTAAAGCCAATGTTCAGCAAAATACACAATGCTTTGGATGCATTAGGCGTTTCTAGATCCAAGTCTTTCAATGTCTGTGGATCAAAGACTGTGTTGTTTGTTTTGGTGTCTTCTTGAATTTAATTTACATTTTTTAATATCAACCAGCCATATCCAAATAATTCTTCCTAGAGACAGGCACATCAACAGCCACACCCTGAATTAACTATCCAGCATTTATCACCAGGGCACACAATGTGTAGCGTAATGAGAGAGAAGGATATGTGGCCTAGCAACAATCAATCATAAAACAGAACCATGACTTCGTCTAGTCCTTGTAGTGTAGTGCTGAATAATTATCAAGTCATCACACACTCACCATTAAGGACAAGAGGTGAAAACCCTCTTCAACGGGTCCTCAAAGAACCAGTCTGTTGCCATTTTTCAGAGCCATAATTCTCTTGAGACAATAAAAGGTGTGAAATGCAGTGAAAGTGAATTCCTCAGACGATTTGTGTGTGTGTGTGTGTGTGTGTGTGTGTGTGTGTGTGTGCGTGCGTGCGTGCGTGTGTGTGTGTGCGTGAGTCGTGGGAGTTCAATAGCTTCAGCAGCACAAGACTCAGCTAAGCCACTCTAGCCCAGCCTCACAAATCCTGCAGAGGAAGACAAGCGAGACTCCACTCTAAACTGTATCTGAAGAACGGAGTGGAGCACAGCTATCTCTTTGGGGTTGTGTGTGCTATCTGTTTTACTCCCATACGCAGCATTGAGGCACCCTCTCCTACCCCCCCGCCCTCCTTCCTCATGTGATGATGCCATTTCCATCTCTCCGCTTTGCAAAAAAAACTATCTGGAGTTGAAAACCATCCACCCATTAAATTGGTTCTCAGCACTGTATCGTTTGATTATGTGGTGGACGTGACTTGTGTCTTTACGTTTTGTTTCACTTTTTTGTCTCATGCTTTTTTCAGTTGCAACACCTGGCAGCATAGTTTGTCATCTGAGTGGTTTCCCTCTCAGCAGCTACACACGCATTTCCAGTTCCTACCTCGCAGCATCGTTCTAACACCCTGGTTCCCAAAGTTCCCTGATTGTACAGACCGCAAGCATCAGTACTAATCATCATCTTATCCGCACAAGATTAAAAATGTGCAAATTCATAATGAAAGATCTTGTATTTATATTCAGACTTTGTACATCTCTCAATTACAGAATATTACGCCACAAACGGCTGATGAGGATACAGGGATTCTTTCTAATGTATTCAGAGATGGTTTGATGTGCCACCTGCAAACCTCTCAAGGTTTGTTAGCTGACTACTTCATAGACTGTGGGTGTAATTATACATAAAACACGCTGGGAAAAAAGCTCCTCATCAGAATCATCTTCTTGTCTTGAGTCTTGAGAACAATGTTCCACTGATGTATGCCAAAACCACTGACTCACAGAGCTCAACTCAGTATAAAATGCAAAATAAAACAGCTCTCATTATGATCACTGGTCAGCAGGTGGGTCCACCTTCTCAGAGGAATGACAGCCGAAATACCATCATTTAAGATGAGGGACCGAGTGTATCTTCATACATTTGTGGACATAGTTTTGCCAAAAAGTGATCCACAGCAACTGAGGTGTGAAAATAAATGAAAGCGAATGCAGAGTTGAGAGCACTGTAAGGCTGTAATAGTCACCTATTCAGTGGAGACTGAGAAGAGTACAGTCATGCGGTCTCAGAGGTATTGTGCCCAGAGCGGCCGGTTCTGGGAAACCATCTCCCGTGAGATTTGGTGTCGGCACAATGAAAGCAAAACGTCATGTGACCACAGATAACAAGGACACTGGCGAGGTGCAGTGGGAGGGAGGGAGGGAGGCATAACAGTCCACACAGACAGCCCTTGCAAGTCCTATATTTCAAATCCTTGAGAAAGCCACACAGGCGCTGTGAGTTTGTATGTGTGTGTGTGTGTGTGTGTGTGTCTGTAAAGTAGTAGTAGAGGAAAAAGACAAACATGCAAAATACTTGAATATGTTCCATCTTTTCTTCAATAGAATACATTATTTCAGTCGGGGAAAACTCATTTGTTCTCAAAATGTACAAATTATCATGTCACCTACAATGGCAAAGACCTAATTTCAAGAATGCATAAAATTACTCAAATAATATAGTTCCACTCCATGAGCCAAATCTATTTTTAAACTAGACTGATTATCCCCAATCTCATTAGCCAGCCCTAGCCTTCCTTTGCCGCTAGGATTTGATACGGCTATATGCAAAGTTCAAGCACCACATTGTCCAGGAGTCCTCCCTGTTCCTTCACTATGGTCAGTGCGGTTCATTAGATGGTAAATGGCCCTTTGCTCCATTCACTACAGGACTTCAGTCTCTCTGTCTCTCACCCTCATTCTCAGTTATCCCGTCTCATTAAAGGCATGGTATGCTCATTTAGGTCTGAGGTGAGGAAATGTTTAACGGACGACGAAAATGTGAATAGTAATTAGGGGACTGCCAGGAAGCCGCCTTGGGTGGGTGGTTTCTGGACACTCCTTCCAGCCTTGATCATGGTGGATATCATAATGTGAAGCGCACCTGGCTGTAGCCAGTTATCAACTACACAGAGCAGTCACAGCCACACTAATGAGCCATTTTGAGATCAAGAGCATGTTTTATCGAACAATTTTATAATGACCCTCTCATTTCTGTATTTACAGTAAAGTGGTGTGTTAATGTTTATTTATTAAAAAGACTTTTACAAAGGAATAGCATTGGAAGTTTAGTGTAGCCCAAGTGATGTTTTTAGTTCACTGCGCAACCCTCAACATATGTATTTTCTAACAGAGTTGACCTATTCCATGCGCAGAAGTGCATGAACCATCTGAGCAGCAACTAAGCTATGATGTGAAAATGGGATAATGCCTTTTGAATCTGCAGAAGGATTATGCTGAGTTATATGCCTTAGAAGTTTTAGAGGTATGCTACATTTCCTGATATTTTCCTCACATTCAAAGCCAATAATTAACCCAGACAGTGCTTTCACTTCAGGTCTATATAAAAGTTTACTATCATCAGAGTAGAACAAAAACGTTTGACCATTTACAGTATATCTTGCCATTTGTTATAGCCTGTCATCTCTCTCATCACATGCTTATCTCTATTGTTTAGGTTAGTGTGGAGTTCAAATAATGCTCATGGGTGTGTCCAGACCTGAGACAATGATCATTGGTGTATCAAGCATCTTGTTTGGTTGTGCCATTCAACACCTTTATATGGCGATCTCAGATTTATTGTTAGGTCCCATATCTGTCAACCGTTTATTGGCTTACACACAGAGGAGAACTCTCATACAGCGGGGAGAACAGGAGACGTGTCTGTCTTTACAATGACACAGACAATGGCTGTGAAAAGATGATCGCTGAACTAATTACTGACACAATCAATACACCCACAACTACTGGATGGACATGACATTATGAACACACACACACACACACACACACATATATACAAACAAACAGAGACTTTTACTAGATACAACAGGAATCTTAATCTGAATGTTAATGCCATGACAACAACAATCAAAATACGGTCCAGTGCCTAAGGCTAGCTCAGAGCCTATGCAACCATTTGACCTGGAGGTCCCATAGCCTATTCACAGCATGGTAGGCTACTGTTACCAATACCATTGGGTATGCCGTGATAATAAGTAAGTACAATTCTAGTAATGACAGACATCTACATTTAACATCAAATATACCTATACGTTTTGAGTGTGTAGTATTTTAAATGCTTAGATATTTAACATTTTAGATCTGCTTTCAGCATGTGCCTTTTAGGAGAATGTGCACATTATTTTTAGACTCTAAAGTTTAAAGGAAGCTTCAAGCTTCTTCTGTAAAAATGTACAGCAAAGAGAAAAACATTATAGGCCACAAATAGTTTGAGTTAAGTTAAAGCTGCATTCTAGCCATTACTGTAATTATAGTGGATGGAATCCACTATCTTGAAATCTCCTGGCTTCTTCTTCTTATTATTAGGGGTCCGAGCACCGTAGCTGCAGTACCCCTATTGTTTCTGTACCGTTCATTTTTGGCCAAATTTCTGTAAAAGTCATACTGCAGCCTAAACCGTAACTCCAAAACTCTTCAAATTTTCAGGTATGGTTACCAGTACCCCCCTCTACCCATAACCCAAAATTTGGGGTACTGCACCCAAAGGTGGCGCTATTGGGAAAAAAAGTTAATTATGCTAATTTCTCCTTACCAGATTGATCTAGACTCAAAATTCTTTCATAATATTAATCTCTAAACTCAGATGCATCTTTTTGGCCCTGGTCTTATGGTCTAAAAATGTTTACTTTTGACACAATTTCATGGAAAAGCCAAACAAAAATAATAAAATCTTCACCAAAATTCTCACAGACAATGTTTAGACCAAGCCTCACAAAAGTTATCGCTCAGAATTTTGTTCCATTTCAGAGATATAGGCCAATAAAGTTAGACCACTTAGGCCATTTTTCCTAGATCACCTATATTCCTATAAACCGTAAGTCCTAGAAACTTCACATTTTCAAGTATTGTTACCAGTACCCCCCACTACCCATAACCCAACATTTGGGGTACTGCACCCAAAGGTGGCGCTCTTGTCAAAAAGGCTTATTTCTCCTTACCAGATTTACCTAGACTCAATATTCTTTCATCATATTAATCTCTACATTCAGATGCATCTTTTTCACCCTGGTCTTATGCTCTGAAAATGTTTACTTTTGCCACAATTTCAGAGAAAAGCCAAACATCATAAAAAGTTTCAGGCTTCAAAAATTGTCAAATCTTCACCAAAATTCTCACAGACAATGTTTAGACAAAGCCTCACAAAAGTTATCAAAATAATTTGGATATGTTGTTCCATTTCAGAGATATAGACCAATAAAGTTCAACCACTCAGCCCATTTCTCCTATATGACCTATATTCCTATATGAGTAAATTTGGGTTGTGGATGTTAGCATACTACAATAGACAAAAAGCTGTTGGGTTGTGGATGTTAGCATACTACAATAGAATGTTGTTGGGTTGTTGAGGTTAACACACTATAACATTACAGCTACTTGTCAATATGGACTTGTAGTGCAAGGCAAGTATAACTCTATAATTAAGTGGGCTTGCAAAGCAGCACACTTATTGTTCTTCTTAAGTTTTATTTTTCCCGTCTCCCTAATTTTTTGCCAGCTCTAGCCAGGGCTCCGAACCGGTTCAAGGAACGAAAACGAAAACCGAAAACGAACGGAATTTTACGGAATTTTACGAGGAGCGGAAACGGAAACGAAAACGAAATGGTCTTCAACTGTTCCGGAACAGAAACGTTATTCTGAAATCCACAAAACCGGTTAATAACGTTTTTTTCCGTTCCCTATATAACAGCCTAATAATTTGATTTCTGCAGTTTAAAAAAAAAAACGAATAAATGGACCTTTGGTCCAAATGTGTATATTTTGTCTTGCTGTTGTAATCTAGGCTAACCTATCCCTCTGCCACTTCGGATCTTAGGCCAGCTCGTAGCGTAGGCTACTGAAACTGATTTGGAAATTGTTTGTAGCCTATGCGTAAGATAGATAGATAGATAGATAGATAGATAGATACTTTATTGATCCTTAAGGGGAAATTCAAGATAGCCTTGATAGCCTATTTAATAGCCTATTTTGCCTGTCCACGCCTTGTCGTTTTAAAGTCGGGATTTGAAATGTTTGCAAAATTATAGCCTATTCTATGTAGAAGAGTTAAACGGGAAATTTGGGATAGGCCTTGTCAGCAACAGACAGGTTCGTTTATAAACAGGGTTGGAATTATAGCGCAAGCCTTTGAAGATCTCCATATGGATAAAACTTAGGCTACAACCAGGTAAGGAGTTTAGCACGTATCCAGAAATATTTTTGATAAGAAATTATTTATAGGCATAGGTTAGGCCTACAGTAAGTCTGAAGGCTATGGGATGGATAGCCCATCTGAATGTTTTTGGATGCCGCCTGTGATTTATTATTTTTGGGCATAGCTACGGTATAGGCTAGGCCTAAATCAAGGGGAAATAATGAGTACGTCTATTCTAAGGTAAAGTCCACAAAAATAGACTTGATAGGCCCGCCAAACACTGCCGGAACTTTAAGAACGAACAATATTTTGCGTTCCGAACCGGTTCAGGACCGATATGTTGGTGGCGGAACGCATGCAAGAACGAAAACGTTAAACATAGGCCTACCTGAACCGTTCGGAACGGAACGTTTGAAAAATAATTTCGTTTTCAAGCCCTGGCTCTAGCGCCTAGGCCCTTTGAGACAGAGACACCGTTTCAACTTTAAAACGTCCGGTGAGTACCGGTGTAAGTTGCTCGCGAAGATGACGTCAGGTGGGCGTGTCGTTCATCCGCCATATTGGATTGAACAGAAAGCGAAACTAAATGTTCACAGGTCACAAATTTGGTCCGAACGCCACGAAACATGACGTACATTATCCTTGGACCAAGCCTCACAAAAGTTACCAGAAGGATTTTTGATTTTCGAAAGCGTTTGCCCGTCACAGCCAAACGAAATCGGCAGCGAAGCTCCGAAACAGGAAGTCGTCCATATCTCAGGAACACTGAGCCTGGCCCAATCATGAAATCCTTGCTCTGCCAACATATCGATACCAAATTTTGTATTTGAACTCGGGACTTCAATGTGAGGGTGCATAAGCTAAAAAAAAAAGAAAACATTCCAAAAGTTTCCATCATTTGGCAAACCACCCATCCATATTTGGTAACTATTACCTTTCACATTTGCAGTTGTACTTCTATCACAATGCCTTCCAAGTATGCACAATGCCTCTGGGCAGCCTTGCCCAATCATGAAATCCTTGCTCTGCCATGGGATAGTATGGATTTACGAACTGAAATGGTAAGGAGAACATTTAGGAGAGCTATTTATTGCTGACGTAGTACAGTTATTTTCACATTGACGGTATTCAAATTAAATGTTTCATTATTGTTAAATATCATGATGGGAGAGTATTATTAAAAATGTTACAAGTATGCAAATGCATATGTTTACGGGCATTTAGGTTTTACTGTGTTGTTTACTGTGTTGTTATAAAGACATGCAAGGCATTCTGGGCCGTAATGAACAGTGGTCGGCACTCCATAGGCTACGTATTAATATGAATAGGTGTTTCTGTAAACCTAGGGACAATAAACAGCTATCTCTGTTACAAAAACGAGCTGGTAATTGCTCTTTGAAGAGGGAACTATGATAAAAAGATCGTTTTCCTAAAAGCATGGAGTTGACGAAAGAATAAGCAAGCAATGTCACGTTAATGTTAAATAGCCTACATCTGAACGTTAGGTGGCAACGTTGTATTACATTTCACTAGTGTACTTGAAATACGGTGTGAGCTTCACAAGTAAGGAAGGTGCAAATATTATGTAATTTATCATGGGAAATTATTGGAAATGTTATTTCTTGTTTATTCTAATTGCAAAACACACACACATCCATTAGTAATCACACCTACACTTTTAACACCTTGAAAAGACTCTCATTTCGTTTATTTGATGTTGCCCCTAGCAACCCTGGGTGCAGCCTACAGTAGTCCAGTTTCAGAGTGACGAGTTCGTGGCCAAACAAGTGCCCAAAATATCGGTTTCCATGTGTAGAACTGTGCTGGATGGTGTGCGTCCTTTATGAAAGTAAGTGTTTTATAGAGTTACAGACATGAGTCATGTTGTAGTGGTCAACATAAATGTGCCCCTTCTGTTATTAGAATGCTAAGCGGAGAAGCATGCTAAGCATTAATTTCTTTTGTGGCTAGCTATAGGGAGGAGATGTATGTTGCTAATTGGGATTTATGTTGTTTAGCGTAATGTCATGGTCATTTAATATGAGATGCTTGCACTCGTAACTTCGTCACTTGTAACTTTAGGACTGCTATTTTTTTTACTAACAGTAATTCACGAAGAACTTTAGCCCTAAAAGTAGTACCTAAGTCTGTGACAGCTTAAAAGAAGTGTCGAGGACTCCTAACGTGATGTTTTTAAATGCGTCTACTATTGTCTACAGGAGCTTCCAATCGCGAGGGAACTTGCATTGTAGGCATAACTAAGGGATGCAATAACACCACCAACAACCAAAACTAGCCTACTCATTGTCAACATGTACATTAAATGTAACGTTTCATGTGAATAAAATTAAAATGTTTTTTTTTTTTTTGCAAACGTAGGCATATGGTGACAGATTCATTTAATAATGCTGCTGTGTGAATCACGGTAAGCACGAATAAAGTGGCCACTTCTTAATGGGACCCACTGTATGGAAGTTGGCTGCCTGATTTACAGACGGTGGTTTAGAGTAATATGAAGTATTCCTTTACTCTGAGATACATCTGAGTTAGGCTACATCAATAGGCTCTCAAAACAACCCCAGGCTCACAAAACAATCCCAACCCGCAAGCCAATAGTTGAATAGCCCTCTCCTAGAGCTTTTGAGATATTGCCACTGCTCCAACACTGAAAGGCACTGTTACAATGCCTGGATCAAGCCAGGTTCAGCATAGCGTATGCCACTGTCTGTTCACGTTGGTGACCGGACCAGGGCAAGCACACTTTCGCAGTTCCCGCAGGAAATGCAGTCTAGTTATTATTACCTTTTCTTTTTACCTTTTCAAGAATGAATGCGACTCTAACCACTTAACGTACAGACAAGGCAAGGCAAGGCAACTACTACTGAAACCGACCATCAGAACAAAGCAGGGTGAAGCTGCTTTTAGCCACTATGGCGTCCATCTCTGGAACCAGCTTCCAGATAACATCAAAAACGCCCCAACTATAGCCACTTTTAAAACGAAAGTTAAGACCAAACTCTTTTTAGATGCTTTCTGCAGCTAATGCACATTGTTTTTTATGTTTTTATGTTTTTCATGTCTTTTTTATTCTCTCATTTACTTTTAAACTGCCTCTCTGCTGTTGGTGTTTCATGTACATATATGTATTTTACATCTTACTTTATTATTGTCATTTATGTGTGAAGCACATTGAATTGCCACATGCATGAAATGCGCTATACAAATAAATATGCCTTGCCTTGCCTTGCCTACAGACATGTTGAAATAACCGTTGTGTAGATCTGGAGTTGGACAAGAGATGTATTTTTTCAGATTTTCTTAAAAGTTTATACTTTTTGAGAAATAGGGGATTAAAAATGTCAAAAAGCTAATTTTTCCCCCATAGACTTGTATGGCTGTGATGTCATAATGGCCTAAAGCCTGCTGCGCTCGTTAAGCTCCCAGAGAAGTTCCCGGGCTAATCAGAACACTGGCACAGGTGTCACCTGTGAAACTGTCTCAGCTTCTAATGCATACAATCTGGTGCTCTCTAAGGGGCCGTTTATACGAGAACGATTGCGAAGGAAGACGACAAAATATTTTATCATAAGTGCCTTTCGTTTACATGGCGACCCCGCCATCGGGGCTTGAAGACGCAAAAATCTGAAGACTCCTTCCAGAGTGTAGAGTTTTGAAGACGACCCGGGTTGAGTCTCCGTCTAAACGACTAAACCAAAGATCCTTGATTACCTCTCTGGCTAAACTGTCAAATTAGAATGTCTGCGTGTGACGTACCGGGGTTATATCACACCACCACCCAACGGTCTGGAATGCATATCCAATCAAATATCACATACTCTTGCATCTTCATATAAACAAAGATTTCCCCCTGAGAATGCTCGTCTAAATGCGAATAAAAAAATTAAGACGAGACGCTACTTCTGCGTCTTCTCTTTTCATCGTCACCGTATAAACGTAGCCTTAAACTACACATTCTGTGTTTCCCGTGTGTCAAAATAATCACAGTCACAGCCATATCTCATGCTTTGCGCATTATATCTCCAGAACCGTTTGACGCATATGCTTCACATTTGGTACAAGTGTTTGTATGGACTCAAAGATGAAGCGAGTTGATGTTGGAGGTCAAAGGTCAATTCAATGAACACTCTGAGTGCGATATCTCAAGAATGCCTTGACATACATGCCTGAAATTTGCCTGAGTATTTGTATGGATTCAAAGATGAAGTGAATTGATGTTGGAGGTCAAAGGTCAAATGTCATGGTCAAAAACACCTTGAGTGTTATATCTCAAGAACGCCTTGACACACAAGGTCTTTTGGTACGAGGGTTTATATGAACTCAAAGATTAAGTGATTTAATGTTTTTTTCCAGGAATTTCCCCACCAACATTAAGCCAGCAGCTTTCCATCCACTATTGTAATTCCTCTGGCATTACATTCTAGTTAACCCTTAACAACTAATCTCAGTTCCTGAAAGATTCATGGCAGATTTTAATGGAAAATCACACTACACACCAATCACTCCCTAGCAAATGTCTTTTTTAATCTGTGATGTTTCGGGGCAAGGGTTTCTTTACAGTTATTACTTTTGTTTTGGCCCAGCACTCAGTTTTAAGACTGTGTGGATGTGCATGCTTGCTGGACAAAAATCCCTTCATGGCCTGGACATGGCTTGTATGCATCTCTACTCCATCTGCCTCATCTCCAATATGGGAAGCTAATTGCCCCCGCCCCGACACTGAATACAACTCCTACAATACACCTACACATCAGCTTTATCAAATGGCTAAATGTTATGCTCTTACACGAAAGCTTGCTAATCTTGCAAAGCTGTATGTGCAGATGTGTTCTCAGGAAAACTATTTTTCCCATAAATGATCTGGAAAACGTCACCCTGCAGGTCATTCAGGATTGGGTTCCCAGGGATCTGATTTGTTATTTTAAAACATCAACTAGAGCACTGCCCATCAGAAATACTTAGCCATGGTGTTTACTTGTTATTTCACTCATGATGTATGTCATGATATGTAATACTGTACATCAAGAACAGATAATGAACATTTGGAACTAAACATGTTTGATATGATTAGCTGCCTGCCCCTGCTCTTATATCTTGTTGTTGGTAATTGCATGCGACCAGTCTCCTCCTACATCCTCCTATATACAGGAGAGTTAATAATGCCTGTGATATTTGTGTAGCTATTCTTCGAGCCTGAGGCAGACACAGAAAAAGTCTCATTCAGTCTCATGGGCGAGACAGTTGTCAAATACCGCGATTAAGTCACACAATTTTAAAGTCTTAGGCTCTCTAACACATTACTTTGATTCTTCCAGCCCAATGTGTCTATAACTTTGGCTGTATGTGAAAAGGGAACTATTACTGTAACCAGCATGATGCCAGGAGCATGCCAGTATTTGCATTGCAAACCATGGAGGCCTTCCAAACACTTATTGGCTTTGTAGGCCTCTTGAATGAAGCCTGCTAGTGAGTCGCAGAAATACTTTCACAGAAATAATTTCTGTGTGAACATTTTCAGAAATTGAATGTATTTCATGTCTTCTGTAATATTGATAGCTGCCATTTGTCAGTAGAACAGTTCCTTTTCTAGTGAAGCCCTGGGTCTTTTTTGTGTAGTGGGTAGGGTGGTTGAGACAGGAAGCGCAGCCTTTTGGCCTGTAGCTGCAGTTGTGCTTAGAATTAAAACGCACTAGTTGTGTCTGGTAATACTGTTGGAGGTCCTTAGGCCGACCCAAGCCAACTTGTGATGTCATCGTAATTGATTCGGCCGCCATATTGGATTTAATAAAAAAATACGTACAAGTTTTCGCAGGTCACAAATTTCAGCGGATCCTCACCAAAATTGGCAGAGACCATCTTCAGACCATGCCTTATCAGTGCATTGCTTTATAGAACAATTGACAGAAGCATTTGGCTGTAACAGCCAATCGAAATTTGCGGCGAAGCTGCCAAACAGGAAGTGAGCTCATATCTCAGCAACCCTTGCATGTATCAAAGCCAAACTTTGATACATGCAAGCCAACCCAATCAGGGGGACACTCAATAAATCTGGTGACCTTTGACCTCTAGGGGGCGCTGTAATTAAGAAACATGGCTTTTGGCCTGTAGCTGCTGTTGTGTTTGGAATTAAAATGTACTAGTGGTGTCTGGTAATATTGTTGGAGGTCTTTAGGCCGACCCAGGCCAACTTGTGATGTCATCGTAATTGATTCGGCCGCCATGTTAGATTTAAAAAAAAAACATCAAAAAGTTTTCACAGGTCGCAAATTTCATCTGATCTTCACCAACATTGGCACAGACCATCTTCAGACCATAACCTATCAATATTTTGCTCTCTGGAACAATTGACAAAAGCATTCGCCCATAACAGCCAATCGAAATTGGTGGCGAAGCCGCCAAACAGGAAGTGAGCTCATCTCAGCAACCCTGCCATGTATCATAACCAAACTTACTACATATATTCATGACCCCATTAGGAGGACGCTCAAAAAATTTGGTAACCTTTGACCTGTAGGGGGTGCTGCAATTAGCAATATTGCATTTTGATGTGTAATTGCTGATGTGTTTTATCAATCTTTTATTTTTTGATGTGAAACAGATGACAACATGTTCCATCCAGTTAATTCTAATGCATGCATGCAAGGGCAGGGCAGGACGGGCTGGGGTGATTAGGTGGGGGGGAGGGGGGGGGGGGGGGCTGGCTGGCGGAGGCGGTGGCAATACTCAGCCCTGTTGATCCCTGTATCTGCTGAGTTATATCTTGTCACCGTGGCTACTCCGGCCTATTCTGCTTGGCCCCCTCATTGCTGCTTGCAGCTATATTTGCTACTACATTTAGTAATAGGAAGTAGTGCCGCAGTTTAAAAAGCGTAACCAGCTGACTGCAACCATTTGAATAACGGCTCCTACACACAGCTGCGTGCGTTGCGTTGCTGGAGACGCATCCCATTCACTTTACATGGGCTCACGTCATCCGTTGCCGAACTGAATTGTGGGTCCGTTGCGTCGCGTTTTTCCCGTAGCTCGCGTTGAGAAGTTCAGCTGGTGCTGCACCGACAGACGGCACCGGCCAATCAAGCCAATCGATGGACGGCACCAACCAATCAAATTACGGTTATCTTTCAAGTCATTTGCATAGCTACCGTCGGGAATACCCACTGGCATGCGTTGACGGAACACAACTGTCTGTAGGAGCCGTTAGGTATTGGCCTTCGTCTGTCCAACAAGCCACTGTTTTTCCTGGATTTAACTATTTCGTTTTATTTCAATTCATGTATGTATGTGCCTCGGAAATCTAACACACCTGTTGAGTGTGTACTGGGAACTTAGGTGGGCCTAGGGGGAGGCCTGCTGGTGGTAACCTGTTAGCTTAAATGTTTTGTTTGTTTCTTTGTCTGTTTGTCTGGCAGTCATTGTAATACGTATTCGGCCTGGGAATTGTGCAATATTTCTTATGGGGACAGTGCTTCGTTTGCAGTGCTCACTAGTGTGAAGTGTGAAACGCCGTGTCTGTGTGTACGGCCCATTTGGTGTGAAGTGCCTCTTGCAGATTGGAGTGTTTTAGATTGTGAATGTGAAAAGTATTTATTAATGTATTTGACTTTATACACTGTAACTCATCTGGAAGACCTATTCATTCATTATAATTTATTATAGAATTTCATCCACTATTGCCTATGTGGAACATTTGCTTGTCCTGATTGCCGATCAGTGTATTTATGGTGTCTGTCTAGTGTCTAATAAATGTATATTTTTTGATTACATCAGTTCCATTCCTCTTCCTTCATTGGACATAACCTGCCTAGATAGTTTGAGGGAGAGCTCTGTTTGGTGGTCTAGCTTAGCTATACAAATTGTGAGCTTGAGCACCCCCTGGGGGTCACATTTGGATGGAATGTTAAATGGAATATTCTACTGTGCACATTTCCACAATGACTATCCACATTCAAATTCATAGAACATTTATTTGTTCTGCTGATTGTGCCTTGATGACTGGTCCAGATTGCTAAGTGATCATCATTGTTAAATTAGAGAAATAAGTGTTCCATTAAAACATGCCACCAAACCACCAAAGCCATTCTGAGGTTTCTTCACTCTATTACTATAACAGAAATGCCTTTCAGCATGGATGGATCTAAATATTTGTCTTTGAAAAGTGTGACTTACTGTATATGACGCTTCCATGGTAGGTAGGGACCATAACATAGCATCTCACTAGATCATGTGCATCTGAGAGCACTTTTATTGTTCCGGGGTGGTGGTCATTGCCCGTGATGTAAACTGTAAATGACCCAGGCCTGACCAACTCATTCCAACCTATGCTCCCTGATTCTAATCATGCAGGGATACACACCCCACACACACACTGAACACCACACAAGATAAATCTAGTTGTTTTAATTAAGGCTTCAGCATTAGCAAAGGCATTTTAGAAAATGGAAATTGCAATGCAGCACAATCATTTCAGCGGGGGTCACTGCAGCTGCCTGTGGACTCCATGTGACTTCTTAATGTATATGGCGGCCATAGAGCAACCTCATCTCCCCACCCAGATGAAAACAAGGCAGAGACCAGTCGTGTTGAATTGGTAGCGATATCATGCTGTCTTGAAAACAAGTGGATGGAGTTATCAAAATGAATTCTGACCTTGATGTATGTATATTTGATTGAGTGATTGAGTGAAGCACTAGACAGCTATTAAAAATGGTTCAATGCAAAAATTTTACTCAGACCAATTTGTCTTGGTAATTTGGTCCTGTAAATGAACTAAGGCACGAAGAGTGGTTTGGGTGCAAAATAGTATATGTATGATGTATGCTGAGACTATGTGATTTGGATGGCAATGGGGTAATTTTACATTCAAATTTGTATTATGTTATTCACAAGTGAAATTTGTTTAAAAAAATGGTGCAGAAGAATATTACCATCAATCTGCATTTGCCGATAACACCATTCCTCTTTTCTGACAGTGAGAGCGATTTGTTTTAGACGTGAGAGAGAGAACAGCAATTTAAGGCATCGGACACCACTCCACTATCATTTAATTACATCTAGTTCAGTGTTTGCCTGGTGTTCTTAATCTGCTCCCTTTGCTCAACATCCTTTGTTATCATGACTCTGTCTCCAGCAGAAAGGATTCAGTCATTATAGTGTTACATTAATCACTCTCAACTTTGGAGAATTAATTGAAGTAATTTGCTCTAAATCAGGGCAAAATATATATCATTGCAGATAAGGTTTACTCATTGCTGGAAATACAGCCGCAGATTAGAATGCATATACTGTTAATGCAGTGTAATTTGTCTATTTGCATTCCTAACGTGGAAAAATACTTTGCAGATTTGTGGCCTCAAGGGTTTGAATTTCATGACTGAGTGCTTGGGCGGAATAGGAGCTTAGTGTCCATGGTGCTGAGCGAGAGCATGGTTGGCAGACACTTGTCGTGCAGGCAGTGTGCCATGCTGCAATGTGCGCTTGCCCAAACACTGCACGATGGCTTTGCGGGGAAGGGGAAGAGCAATGATGCATCAAAGGGGGGTGTGGGGGAGGGGGTTGGGGGGTGAAGCGACGCGAACACACAAAAATTGTGTTTAAATGGCAGACAGCATCGTCATTATTTACCTCCCTTTGAAGTTTTTCCCCCCCTTCATTCTGCTGCGAAGCCCTTCCCCCCTCCCTGGTAATGATGTTTTCAGAGGCTCAGACCACAGGCTCCTCACTCCCTGGCAGGCAGCCCCCTGGTCCAGAAGTCGAAGCACCAAGGACAGCAATTACTTCATGTCAGACGGCTCGCGACCATAACAGGGGGACATGGCACTGGGCACGTGAGCGGGCAGGCAGGCCGGCCGGCATGAGGAAGGGGGCTTCCTGACAAGAGCCAGACAGGCGGGTGCGTCTGGCAGCCTGGGATGCTGAGCACCTGCCTGCCACTCCAGACGACTCATTTCAGCTGCCATGAAATCACTCTGGGAAGGGGCAGGAAGAGTCTGGCGCCTGCTAAACACAACAGCACTCATGCACACCCTCTCGTGTGTGTGTGTGTGTGTGTGTGTGTGTGTGTGCTGTTCCTGGAGATAATGCTTATGGAGGCTGAGGCAAACACCATGCCAGACTGCCAGAACAATTCTGGCACCCACCTACTTGTCCACCCTCTTCCGATAGCCACCCATCCTTCTGCACAAGGTGACCTACGACCTTCAGCCACATTAGCCGTTAGCCAGCTGTTTAAGATTCCCGTTGCTGATGAGTGATCGAGCG
Source organism: Alosa sapidissima (assembly GCF_018492685.1). Classification (NCBI taxonomy): domain Eukaryota; kingdom Metazoa; phylum Chordata; class Actinopteri; order Clupeiformes; family Clupeidae; genus Alosa; species Alosa sapidissima. The sequence goes on along the minus strand of NC_055961.1, from coordinate 36,221,116 downwards.
CTGCTGTTGAGCACCGCACTGTCGGTAATTTGTTTACCGAAAAGGTGATTCTGAAGGTTATTGGTCGAATGAAATGCCATTTGCCTTTATTGACATTCAGTTGAAAACATTATATTACATGCCACCCCCTCCTCCTCCGCACACACACTCCGACAAACAAGACTACCGACAACACCACCACCACCAACCCACCCCCCTCCCCTCCACCCCCACACACAATGCACAGCTCTCAGTACACAAATATAAATTAACCTTCACTTACCCTGCACAGACCGCTTGCCTCTCTGCTGATGAGATATTTATGCTTCTACAGAGTATGCTGTTATTTTTTTTCACACCATCATGAAACAGTTGGTCCCAGTAATTCATTTATTTAAAATCCATAAGCTTATTAGCATACAATCTCAAGTATTTTCAAATTCTAAAACCTTTTTGCTGAATGTATATATGTCTCCAGAGGATCCAACCACATTGCCCTGTATTAGCAGCTTGGCTGCAGATGCATTTATGGGCATCATAAATACTGACTTACTGTTACAGTCATTAGTCAGCTTTCATTTACACTCTGAAACAGAAAATGGGTGTAGAGAGTAAGAAGAAAATGAAATATGCTGTTATAGAGAGTTATGTTGTGCTCAACAACACAGTCTAGTCTTTGTAGCGTATAGAGAGTTATGCTGTGCTCAACAACACAGTCTAGTCTTTGTAGCGTATAGAGAGTTATGCTGTGCTCAACAACACAGTCTAGTCTTTGTAGCGTATAGAGAGTTATGCTGTGCTCAACAACACAGTCTAGTCTTTGTAGCGTATAGAGAGTTATGTTGTGCTCAACAACACAGTCTAGTCTTTGTAGCGTATAGAGAGTTATGCTGTGCTCAACAACACAGTCTAGTCTTTGTAGCGTATAGAGAGTTATGCTGTGCTCAACAACACAGTCTAGTCTTTGTAGCGTATAGAGAGTTATGCTGTGCTCAACAACACAGTCTAGTCTTTGTAGCGTATAGAGAGTTATGTTGTGCTCAACAACACAGTCTAGTCTTTGTAGCGTATAGAGAGTTATGCTGTGCTCAACAACACAGTCTAGTCTTTGTAGCGTATAGAGAGTTATGCTGTGCTCAACAACACAGTCTAGTCTTTGTAGCGTATAGAGAGTTATGCTGTGCTCAACAACACAGTCTAGTCTTTGTAGCGTATAGAGAGTTATGTTGTGCTCAACAACACAGTCTAGTCTTTGTAGCGTATAGAGAGTTATGCTGTGCTCAACAACACAGTCTAGTCTTTGTAGCGTATAGAGAGTTATGGGGGATAGAAGAGACCCCCCATACATGGCCCACTGAAGACACCTGTATCGCTGGCTAATAGTGATGAATTGTTCCATCAGATGTTGTCAGAGTCGCTCCGTCAGCGTATAATTGTGTGATTGCCCCTGCTGTGCATATGACAAGGACTCATAGGTGGAAGAGCAGTCGTGAAGGTGAGTACATCAGGTTGTCTCGCTACGAACAGAAGTGACTTTGACAGGCCATCAGGACGAGCCTACTAAGGGTATGGAAGCCCTAACAGGCAGTAATAGTATAACAGTGCTGGATAAGGTGTATTTCGACAGCCCCTCCCCTCTGTCATTTATCTAAACGAGAAATGGACTTGGAGCGCAGTGCAATCATCCAGAGACTTTTAAACAACATGGCTCCATTCACAACTTTTGATTTCTAAAGCAAAGAAACAAAGGTTTGTGAAGTAAAACCTGTTTGGGCGGCCGGTATTCACTTATTTACTTTGCTTAATGGAATCTAGCCGCTTTCAGTGCAGTGGTGTGCAGGGAGGATGACGTGTGGGAGGTAATAGTGTTTCCCAAACACTGAGGAGCCGCCGCAGAGAGAGATCTGATGTCCTCAGTGTCAACAACAAACAAGATAGGAGTCGTCTCTCGGCCGCACCCCAGCTGAGGGACGTGCGCCGCGCGGGGTCGTAAATCTCTGAGTGAGAGAGAGGGCGTCGGCACGGGCGGGTGCCATCGTAAACACACTCGCCTTGTTATCCGGCTGACCTGAGTATGCGGGACAAGGATTTTCACATTCCCAGGATGCTGCTGCTTCGAGATGGGAGAGAGAGAGAGAGAGAGAGAGGGGAGAGAGAGCATGATACTGTCCCAGGAGGCTGCACCTTGATGGGAGAGAGAGAGAATAAGAGACAGAGAGAGAGAGAGAGAAAGAGAGAGCATGTTAAGAGTCGTCACCTCCCACACATTTTTATGTTCTGCTGGTGCTGGGGTGCGGCACTGTTACTACCCTTCGCAAAGACCTCGCGATTTGGGAGTTTATTGTGTCTGACACCGATTGGCTGGTGTCATGTTTGACGACCTGCTGTGTTTTATGTGCCTCTGTTGAAATTCGGTGGCTCGTGCACACAAAGCAATCTCAAAGCCCTTCTTTATCTAAAGCTAATGAAAGATTCCTGGAAGATATAAGCAATTTGACAAAAGTGTTGGGTACCTAGAAAGAAATATCAGCCCTATTTTCTTATCCCTTTCAAATGCAATTCATTCATTTGAGAATTTAATTTGCCCACAAGAAAAGGGAATTTAAAGTGCAGGCTTACCACACTGTGGTTAGTCATTATACAGGCGTACGGTAGATACATTTGATACAAATTATTTAGTGGAATCATAAACTATTAACAGGAATTATATAGCAAACATCATTTGTTTGTGTGTATAAAACAGTCTGGTGAATTGGGGCTAGAGCTGACTCATAAGATTATTCTTCTTCCTTGGATGGCGGAACATCATTGATGGTGCAACCCAGCCCATAATCAACAGATCCATCTCCTACTCCTCTAACATATTGTGCTTCACAAGTGGACAAAGGAAATCATTAACCTTCCTCTCCAATCAGCTCCCATTGATTCATTGGCGCAGGTGAATCCCGGCTCTGCTTCAGTGCCCGTGACCATTTCTGGCTTGGGAGCAGAAGATTTGTCTTGAGTGCCGAAGAGGGGCTTCTCAGCAGGTCTGCGTGCATCACGTCTTGCACTAAATGGCAACACACTCTCCTAAATGGCATCCGTTGCTGTGATTTATACTGATCAACAATGCCAAAAAACTGTTTTTAATGCGTTGCGACACGTTATTTGGTACTGTGAGATCGGAGGTGTTTGCGCCAGCATAAGGAGGGTCTGAGAGCTGACAAGAGCAGATGCTACAGAATAACTGCGCAAAAGCCACAAACAGGTCAAAGGTCAACGTCTCAGCATGACTCCTGTTACAAAAACTGTTTAATGAAGCATTTTTAATTGAGCAGGAGATGATAGGAATGTGAAATGACCGACCCTGCGGCGAGAAGCTCATCAGAGATGACACTGGGTTGCCTCTGCTGTCTTCTCAGGCCAGTGGAGCAGTAGAGGGTTTGGGTGATTGGGTGATTATCTTTGCCATGCCAGCAACACCCTCCCATCCTCTACCTCAAGTGGAGTCCAAATAATAATTAGACAGTCCCACACAGTAGGGTTTGATAGTTCCCCTCTGATGCCTGCACATCATAGGCACGAAACACAGCTTGTGAGATAGCCTAGTTTTCAAAAGGGTTGTGCATACACTTACAGGAAGTTGAAAGGATTGTGATGGGGAGACCCTGATTTTAAAAGGGTTGTTTTGGATGACTAGATTCAGCCTTGTGTTTGCCATATTTAGTGAGTTAGAATTCAGAAAAGGCAGTTTTACAGATAAAACACATGTGCTCCCTACCAGTGAGGTTGGTATTGTTCCAACCATCTTCATTCAGGTTGTGCATTACACTTTATTAGAGATAAGGGAGGTGGAACAGTTTGCTGATCCAATTAGAAGATGTATTTTGTGATGGTTGTATGTAGCTTGTGGGCTGGGACATAAATAGCTTTGTTTTTGCCAGAATGCACAAGTTAATTTCCTGGGAGAATTTTTGCACAGCTCAGGAATATTCCTGCAGTACTGTAAAAGGTGGCTGTGCATGTGCAACACTGAACATCCCTGTAAAATTAGCCTCAAACATGTATGCAGAGTTGGTTTGTCCATCAACAGTGAGTTCAGTCATAGTCTCATAAAATACTGTTATTGTTTTTTTGTTTGTTTGTTAACTGGCTAATGTGTTTTCAGTTCACATCGCTTAGCAACATCTTGGATAAATGGCATGTCTTTTTTATGATCTACATTTGCAACGTGTCCCATCTGCCTCTGTGCAAAGGCAGCAACAGATGAAAGGGAAGAGAAGAGATTTGATGTCAGACAGTGCCATGAGGCTTATCATACAATATGTAACACAGTTGTTATGGTGACATCAAGCGATCAACATGTGAGAGACACATTGCCATATGGCGGCGTAATGAATATTTCATAGTAAATGTGCAACAATGTGTAAATGAACTTTCAGTATTGACACAAAGAAGAACCCCTTGAACCACGTTACCTCCTCCTCCTAAGGCACCGCCATGTAAGATCCAAGGTTATGTAAATATGTTCATCTGAGTAGGCTACAGTGTCACATTAGGAGGAGGCTAGACTCTCTCTGCTTCACAGCATCAGGGAACACAATTGTGGAGGGGAAGTATCATGGGGAGAGCAGTTTATGAAAATGACATGAGCCCATGACACCATGGTGGTTAATTAGATAAAAGTCAAACATGGTTAAATCAAATCACACTAACTAACATTAGTGGCAATTAATTTATTATGTCTCAGCATGCAGAGAACAATGGAAGCCTGTGAGGCCCAAACTTTTAATTTCACAGCCTGTTACTCTTACAGCTTTGTCTTAGTTATGAAACCACCGTGTCCAGAGCTCTCCCTTTGCTGTACACTGCCAGAAAACAAACCCAAGCAAAAGCATTCTTTAACAATGTCAAGTACATACTCAGCAGACCACAAAAGCCAGTTTTTACTGTATCCGACATCCATAGAAACTACTCTTCTGTCTCAAGGCCAGCCATTATAACCAAAAACAATCTCAACAACACAATAAATAACAACAAAGCCATCTTGACTAGTGGTCGCCAAATGTGTCAACAACTTCCGAAACAAAACCTATACTGAGAACAGAGTCCGGTTTCTTGAAATAATGACCGGGGATTTTGAGGTCAGCCATTTCTAATGAAGTGACCGGACGGCCCGCTGCTTTGCCTGTATTTACTCCTCTGTTTTGGAAGGGGTTCAATAATGGGAGCGGTGGACGGGCCCAGGGGAGCGCTGTTTACAGATGGAGATAATTACTCGTATGGGGGCTGCACAGCCAGTGATGAAAAACCTTGGGGTGCCGAGCAGTAAATCTTTTAAGCTGAGTTTGGACCTTCTGTGCGAGTCTATTGACTCATTGAGGAGGCAGAGAGAGAGAGACAGAGAGAGACAGAGGGAGCTGATACAATGCAAGCAAGCTTGAGCAAGGAAGAGCACAACTTTTCATTACAGGGAAAGTGACCTTCCACCAGGTGGTTATAAAAAAGGTCATTTGTTGTCTTTAAAACCTGGTGACCCCAATTAAAATGTACTTACTTCTTGGTGTATCTGTCCAACATTTTACATTTTGGTGAGATATATATTTATTTATATTATGTATTGGGCATGAAAGACATATTTTTACAGATGACACATCAGTGTATTGATAAAAATGCATGCCTTCCGAAGAGTCTCTGACCACCTCTCTTGTAGCACAGTCCAAGACCCTTCAGACACCATGCAAGTTATGACATCAAAGTCATTCACCATTAGGGTTGCAAAATTCCGGGAATTTTCCATGGGAATTAACGGAAATATATGGGAATAAACTGGAAATTTTTAATATGGCAAGTCTACCCTGCACATATGTCAATCACATGCACACAGCAATCGGCATAGGCTGCTAGACATAAAGGAAATCTATGGTGCGTTCATATGCATGGGGAAAAAATGTTCCAACCAATCAGATTTTGTTGTTGAGTGGTGTAGTGTATCTTGGGCAGTTCAGTGTTGCTAGTTTAGCACACTAGTAAACCATAGGCAGAGAATGGATTCCCGCTAGCATGCTAGCTAGCTTTGTATGCTAAGCTAAGCAAAAATCCGAACATACAAATCATATTGCTTATTACGAAACAAAATGTTAATGTTTGTATATGAAACAGTTTGTATGAATTACCCAAAATTCCATGTTAATTTCCGTAAATTCCCATAATTTCCTTTAATTCCATGAAAATTTCCAATTTGGAATATTTCCAAAATTCCCCAGCTTAACTTCCCATGGTAAGTTTCCGGAAATTTACCGGAAATTTTCCGCCCCTTTGCAACCCTATTCACCATAGTCTGTCAACTCTGTAATGTGTCAATTAGAATCAGCAGAGTGTCATTAAGTGGATACTAAGAAGAAAATGTATCCTCCTCTTAAGGGCAGTGACATGTTCCATCACTGTGTACCACAGAATGACCGCTCTGCTGGGCGTCGTGTTTGCACCTCTCCTGTGAAGTATTTCACTGATGTTATTAAAGATTAGCTGCTCTGCTGATTATCATTCTTCTTGCTTGGCACAGTCTGACGTCACTCTTGGCATTTTCTTCAGCCATTAGTATGAACAGGTATGAAACTATATCTGTATGGCGCTGGCATGCAGTGCAGTGCACTGGACTTCATTCTGGTAAAATATCAGATTCTCTAGTCTCTCTAGTTTCCTGCCCACTGTCAGCCAGATCACACATCCATCTCTGATAAGACTGGAGCTCTATCTGCAATGGGTAACAAAATAAGAAGTTATGCATATAATAACACAATTAATTAGGTAATACTTTATTATAAGAACGGACCCAGGGAGGTGTCATTGTGTATCGAGAGAATGTACACTAATTATACTAAATTGTGTGCTTATACTACAACCCCAAAACAGAAAAAGTTGGGATGTTGTGTAAAATGTAAATAAAAACAGAATGTCATAATGTAGAAGTCTTGTAAACCCATATTTAGCAGCAAAAAGGACATAGACAACATATCAAATGTTGAAAATGAAAATTTGGACTATTTCATGGAAAGTATGAAATAGTCATATTGAATTTGATGCCAGCAACATGTTCCAAAAAAAGTTGGGACGGGAGCATGTTTACCACTGTACTGCTTCACCTCTTCATTTAACACAATTCTGTAAATGTTTAGGAACTGAGAAGACCATTTGCTACAGTTTTGAGTATGAAATGTTGTCCCATTACTCCCCGATATAGGATTTCAGTTGTTCAACAGTATGGGGTATTCTTAGTCATGCTTTTTATTCCATTATGCATCTAATTTGACAATTCTGGACTGCAGACATGCCATCTTAGCACCTGGACTCTTCCTCTATGGAGAAATACTATTTAAATATGTGCAGAATTTTGGCATTGTTTTCCTGAAATATTCAAGGTTGCCCCTGGAAAAGACATTGCCTGGATGGCAGTATATGTTGATCAAAACTTGTATACATCATTCAGAATTGATTGTGCTTTGCCAAATGTGCAAGATGCCCATGCTGTTGGCACTAATGCTCCTCCACACCGTCATAGACGTTGGGTTTCGAACTGAGCACTAAAACAAGTTCGATAGGTTGGATACGTGGATAGGCCCCCTCCTCTTTAGCCCAGAGGAGTCCATGATTTCCAAAACGAATGGCAAACTTTGATTGGTCTAACCACAGGACCTTTTTCCACGTTACCTCAGTTCATTTTAAACAAGCTCAGGCCCAGATAACAGGGTGGTATTTTATCATGACTCAATTTTAGCTGTTACAATTTTGGCTGTAGTTTTGGAATTGAGTATCAAACTGGGCACATAGACAATGGTTATCAGAGGTTGACCTGAGCTAATACAATGACAGGTCTGGAAACAGGTCTGGTGTTGATGCAGTGCCACAGGTTTACACAGAGTGATAAATACCCCTACATCTTAACTTCTAAGAGACCCTGCCTCTCTTGGATGCTCTTTTTCATACCCAATCGTGTTGCCAGTTACCCTAATTAGTTGTGAAACATTCTTCCTTTTGTTTTCTTTATCATTACACAACTTTTCCAGCATTTTGTTACCCCCGTCCCAACTTTTTTTGAAACATGTTGCTGGTATCAAATTCAAAATTAACATATATTTTCCATGAAATAGTCAAATTTCTCATTTTCAACATTTGATATATTGTCTGTGTCCTTTTTGCAACTAAATATGAGTTTAAGAGATTTGCAGATTATTACATTCTGTTTTTATTCACATTTTACACAACGTCCCAACTTTTTCTGTTTTGGGGTTGTAAATTGTGAGCTCATTTGATTAGATCGTGCACTAATTTCAGTAAGCTGTGGGCAAGTTTTACTAAATTCTGTGCTCTGTGCTGCTTTATATATAGAGAGCACAAGTTTGCCCCCAGTATAGCCTTTACCGTTAAGTGGAATCCAGCTAATTGGTGGCATAACAATGAATGTATAGCAGAACATAGTTTCTATGGCAGTGGAAGGAATTCTAAAATATATTCCCACTTTTGTCTGAAGCAAGAACATGGCGTATCTCATGGCCTATGGATTTATAATAGCTGAGAGAAGGACAAATTGGATGGAAAACAGGGAAAATTACAGAGAAAAATGTACTCTGACATCTGAGGTCAAAGCAGTCTGAGCACTAGCATAAGTTAGTGAAGATAATGACACAGAATTTTTCATCATATGACAGAGTGACAGAAATGACTGTCTACATGTTACATGTGACCCTGAGCACTCTCTATCAAAGAAACTCAAAAAGTGACATACAAAGATCACTGAACATTACAAATGTTAACTTACTATACTCATAATACTTCCAAGGACTACAATTTATCTGAATACATTTAGCATAAGAACCAACTAAACCAACCATCCCTCTCCTCCTGTATGGAATGTGTCTGTCTGAACATCTTGCGTGGATGTTCCCACCCCTCACCTCCACCTACCCAGACTCCCATGTCAGTTTGAGGTCGTAATACAATTATGTAGGTGCTTTGCCAAGGTGACGGATGAGAACAGCTTGCTTCATCCCGGCGTCTCGCTGATGTCAGCCTGCTGTGCAGGCCAGGCCCCTGCCATTAGCTCCTGTCAGGAACGTAGAGGAGGAAGCAGCTCTAAGATGCACCAGCAGCAACAAGTTGTCAACAGTCTGACCGCAAGCATCTTGACAACACAATTATCTTTTCTCGTTTCAGTTGTCTAGCATTAGCAGTGGTGACCTAAGGCACAGGATGTGGAGGTCATGATTACTAGAACTCTTGGCTTTGAGATTAATGTTGCCCTGGTTGGCTGGCTAATTAGTTTAAAAAGTTAGTTAGAGAATGCAGAATTCCATACAGAATTCAATTCAATATCTTGTCTTACCTGATACCCTAAATGCAAAAGATGGCCAATCAGATACCAACAAAACCCTTTCCTGGCAAGGACCATTTAATCTGTTCCTCTCACTGGTGCATCTTAAATCCTCCTGAGTGAGTTTCTTGGCAGATGGGCAACTTATTTTTTTCACATTCCTCCGAAATTGCCAAACAAGAAAAACCCAAATGCAACACAACCAACCAACCAAACAAACAAACAAACAACAGAGGAGCTGCTATTTATGTTCTGCATGTGTGCATAGCAGATGCCCAGTCAATACTGTAGTTTCATTTTCATCAGCCCACTCAACTCAACTGTTGAGCACATGGAAACAAGGGCTCAAGGGCCGTTCTCATTATTTCTCCCTGCGGAGTTGCACTGGTCAGCCTGGAGCTCATCTGTTGCCGTTCAGGACCTCACCTTTGCCATTTATAATTCATCAGGACAGGAACAAAAAGAAGCTCCATCAGCAGCTCTCCTCCTCCTCTGCTGCTGCTGCTGGCGGCCTCTCCAGGGTCTCGTGTGGGTCTGTAAACACAGATGGAATGCAGATAGGAACACTGTGGCAGCCACAAGAAATATTAGCGCACGGAATGCGCTAATACTCTACTCACGGAATACTACACTCACGGAATACTATACTCACAGAATACTCTACTCACGGAAGATTCTTACGCCGGAATACTCTTACTCACGGAATACTCCTTACACATACCGATGCATACTATCATGAAAAAGATGCAGTCTATGATGCAGTTGAGGATATTTGTAGTCAACAGCTAGTCACATTATGCCTCACATTTCCTGTGCTTCTGAAGCACATGTGTTGATGGGCTGAGACTGTTTTAGTGTTTTTCAGCAAACAGAAAACAAGTACTTGAATTGGTTCCGTTCAGAATGCTTTGAACCTTGAACCAGCCCCACCAGTTTTGAATGGAACTAGAATGCATCATTAACAGAGGGTGTTGCAACAAGAGATGATAATATGACAGTGGTGCCATCATCACCGTGGAAACAAGATGTTATTAGCTAAGCTATTATGCTGAGGAGAGAAAACTCATGCCACTTGTGTTCTGTTTCCTCTTTGAACTAGAATGACACTCCTGTTCACAGGGGGAGAAAACGCTACGCCAAAAAACTTTCCGGATTCCTAACTGATTTATTTTTGGTTGAAATGCTTCAAACAGCTCAACATCTGGAATGGGAACCAGAACGGAGCTGGTACTCTGTCAGTGGAAAAGGTTCTATCCATGGCTTGGACTGAGCCGCTGTGGTTGTTTTCCATTTACAAAGGCCTGATTGTGTATGTGCACTAGAGGCCTGATTGTTTATGTGCACTAGAGGTTTTGGGCCCTATTTTGGTGATCTAAAACGCATGGTCAGTGGCGAAAAGCTTATACATTTAGTGGTGTGTCCAGTTCACATTCGGGGTGGTTTTTGTTATCAAACGCCGGGCGCATTGTTCAAATTAGGTTGTTCTGTTTCTTAATCAGTCATGGGTGATTTGGGTGTAACATCCTTTCAACCAATGAGAGTGACATGTGTCATAACAGCAAGCAGCGCAACTTCAAACATCGGTGTTTTGGCAGTCAGCGGCGTATTTGAAGGAATCTGCTTGCATACGAGACCGTGTATAGAACACAGGGATTCCACTAAACCTATATTGAAACCTGTTTGTGACTACATGCAGTCTGCACTTAGCCTTGTCATACCAGACTCTCGTACATTTCATCATGTACAGAGAGTCTGGCCAATTTCCATTGTCAAGTGTTACATGTAACTTCCTTGAAGGCGAGTACTCTGTTGAAGTTTAAAACTACCGGTATTGGATCTGCCCAGAGCCACTCTGGATCTGCCATAACCAATCGCTAATGTTTGGTCTTGACGTATGTCATGCTCAACCTAGCGCACAACCTCAACGTCATCGTTCTCAGCCACCCCCTCTGTTCGCTGATTGGACAGGTAAAATTTGGCCTGAGAAAATCCACGAATATACCGAAATCCCAGACGATGTACTGAAGGAAAATGAAAATTGAGCGGGAGCACGTAGGAGGACGGAGCCAGGCTAGTCTGCACTCGCCTATTATTTGAACTCAAAGGCAAAGTGAAACTATCATCTCTGTGGTCTCATAGGCAAAACAGTTCTACACAGTTATTTACTTTCACTATTGATTGACAAGGGGTTACAATCAGAAACATAGCCTGAAAAAAGTAACCCTTACCCCAATAATTCAATAGTTTGAATAACTGAATAAAAATCCTAAGGCTATTTATCCTCCAGAGAAGTTGTTTGGGACTGCTTGCTAAGGGCTGCTTACATCTCGTGACACAAGCACATATCGCAAAATCCGCCACTAGGTGTAAGATAAGAATAAGCTTTGCGTCGGGCTTTGCGCTGCGTTTCTGATCGTCAAAATAGAGCCCTATGACCGCAAACACAAAATGGACAGCTAGAAAAGGACAATGGGGAGCAATTTGGTGAATTTGACAAAAAAGTGTATGGGACCAGAATCGCCCATTGTGTCTTTAAGACACATTGAATGGCACACATACAGTAGAATACCATGTGTTTGGAGCGTCATAGAAGAGTGCTTTTTCAGCCTCCATGTTATATGGGGAACTGCTGAAATTGAAGCCATATAAAACCTGAAGCCTCAGGAACCAAATGAACAGAAATATACAGCTCTCTCACAGTACAAAACCCATCAAGGCAAAGCAGTCTTAGGGCTGCTGGGCCCCAATAATGTAGCTGGGATACACAATTAAACCCATTATCGGTGAGATTGTATCAGCATTGTGTAATATGAACCACTACGAAGTAAAGCCACTGTCATGAGGTTTGTGGGGTGACTGCAAATTAGTTTGTTTTAATTTTGGAGGCAGGAGGAACAGGAAGTGCCAGCTGATAAAGTCATGTGCCTCGACGGCCTGGCTTTGTCCTCTAGCCACATGTGAGGGCACCAGAGATAACGATCTTGGCTCACTTAATTGGCTTATTTTCAGTCAGAATTTATGGGTGCTCGTATTAAATATTCAAAATGCAGGTTTGTGCTGACCTGGCTACATTATTTATAGAAGTAAAATGAAAATCTCAAATCTTGCCAACCAGCTGTGCAGGTTGGCCATTTATTTTTTATTCATTTAAGAATGTCCTAAATAATTAAAGACCACAAGTTGTCACATACTTCAGGAACCAAGCACTGTTGGTAAGGGCACGATGTGACAGCTGTTGCAACTAATAGCACTAGGAACCATCTAGGATTATTGTCAAAATGATTTAACAATGTATATAATAATAATAATAATAATAATAATAATAATAATAATAATAAGAAGAAGAAGAACAAGAACAAGAACAAGAACAACAACAAACGTGCAATTATTATTATTGTAATTATTATTAACCTGCACAAAACTGCAATTAATTATTATTATTATTATTATTATTATTATGTTATAGTGTCAGCAGTAGTAGTAGTTATACTGGGGCCTGTACTAAGAAGGGGGCTTAACCTACCCAGATGTAACCCAGGGTTACTTTGTTAAACCGGGGTTGACAAAACCTGGTTATCTCAAGTGGTGTTAATTGGTACTACGACGCTGATTAAGAAGTTGATTTGTTGAACCGGGGTTAACCTAATTGGAGTTTGTGCGCGTTCACATAAAAGGGGCAGGTTGCAGCGCAAGTCACCACTTTCAATGATGACGCGATCACCTTATTTTACGGATGAGGAATGCACAATTATTATGCCAAGTTATGAGGAATTAAAACCCACTCTACGACAAAAATCAAATACGTCGGCAGTAGGGGTGTGAATCTCTCATGTAAAAGACGATACGATTCACTCAAAATAGGCAATTTAATTATTTCAACTCATTTCAGACATTCCGCAAGCTATTAATCCTCCGTAACACATATTTGAAGAACATGTGGAAATAAAACTTTACTTTTAGGCTACCCGATCTGCAATACGTTGCCAACAGCCTTGCCTTGCTTTGTTCACTGCCGACTAGGGGTGTAAAGATTAACCGATACGTATCGGTATCCGTTTTTAACGTGTAAGATACGGCTACATCGATATGTGAAGCCCCGTATTGACTGATTTAGTGTATGCCTAATCCTGTGAACATCTCAGATGCAACACCATTGCCAAACGCACATGGCAGCAGGTGAAAATGAAACACAAACACATTATTCAGAATAGTAGGTTTATATAGTTATAGCTTGCATTAATATTTCTTAATTATGAAAACATGTAGGCCTAGTATGCTTATAGCCTTCACTTGGCCTCTGTTTTACAGCTAACAAGAAAAAGGTGTCTTTGAACACTACTGTAAGTATATGGCGGTCTCTAAAACCCCTCGAAGAGAGCACCTCACGATTTGCGCTCCGATGTCATATGGATCATCCAGGTATGCGACATAGTCTCGAGTTGTTAGTGGAGGGGTGGTACCCTACTTATAAAGGGTGTGGTTAACGGAAACCTCGGGTTAACCAAGAACATAACCTGCTCGGAGCAGGTTTGAGATGCAGTGTAAATTGCCATGGCAGCATACCTCGGTTAAAACCTATCCACCTTTCGTAGTACGGGTTAATCGGGAATTTACACCACACATGATCAAGTTACTCTCGAAGTTACCCAGATAAGCCAGAAACCCCGCTTCGTAATACAGGCCCCTGGTGGTGCTATTCTAAAAGAGGAACTCAGATTAGGGATGTCCCGATCCGATATTTGGATCGGATCGGCCGCCGATATTAGCAAAAAATGCATATCAATATGGAATCGGCCTGCACGGGAAAATCCCGATCCGGACTCGCGATCCATTTTGTTTTCAAAACTCCGGTCCGTGTTTTCCAGCGCACCGATGTAGGTAATCCATTCCAGTTTTTTTTTCAGCTTTTGCCCCCAAGCTAGAACTACTGTTGCCTTCATGATTTCCTTTTAAAACGTTCTTATAAGAAGGAGATATTGTGGCGGTGGTTGTGTAGTGGTTAAGGAGCTGGGCTAGCATGCAGTAGCCTGAAAGTTGTCGGTTCAATTCCCGGCTTCCACCGTTGTGCCCTTGAGCAAGGCACTTAACCCCAAGTTGCTCCGGGGACAATGTTATCCCTTGTTGTAATATAGCTGTCATATGTAAGTCACTTTGGTTAAGAAGTGTCTGCTAAATGTAATGTAATGTAATGAGATATCAATTATCAACAATGACAAGCCAGCTGGAACCTGCGGCTCTCTCTCCCTCTTGTGAGTGCAGATGCGTTCCCAATTAAATGGATCGCATAATGTTCACGTTAGATCTGCTGCAAAGGAGATAACTAAGAGTTAACTTAGTTTAACATGATGTTATCTCTATTTAACATGATGTTTTGACATTGACATAATGTTCTCTAAGGAGAGTGAAAAGCAGTTTGCAGTAAAGCTAACCAACGTCGTCTCTATCGCAGGAAAAAAATAGGGAGCAGCCTGATAACCAAATGAAATGCTCGGCGGGCCGGATGAAAGTGCTTGGCGGGCCGGATCCGGCCCGCGGGCCGCAGTTTGCCCACCCCTGATCTAGACTGTTCTGATTCGTTACTTTGATGAGGAAATGTGAAGTCTTGCAAACTTGATTTTATAGATTTTACTTGGTGTTGAATTGCATATTAACAAGAAAAAAAATCTCCCCTTTAAATACTTTTGGCCTGAAGTAATTAAATAAGAGTGTAGCCTAAGTTAAAGCCTTGCTACTGTCATGAGCATTCTCTCTCCCTGGTAACAACCTTAATTGAATTCAATTCTCTGCCACTCTGCTCACTCTCTCTCTACTCTGCCTAACGAGCTCCACCTGGCTCCGCCCTGCTCTGCTCTTGTTACCTGGCCAGCTGCGCTGCATTTCCCACTCACCATCCTCACCTTGCCCCACTCTGCTCTAATTACTCTGCCAGCTGCACTGCATTTCTCCACTAACCTCTCCCAGTATATAAAGCCCTGTTTTTCAGCCAAGCCCTGTCAGATCGTCTTCAAACCTGGACCAGTAACCTGCCTGCCTGCCTGCCTGCCTGCCTGCCTGCCTGCCTGCCTGCTCGCCTGCTCACTCTCTGACTCCTACCTGTGATTCGGATCCATTCTTGACTGCCTCCCTGTTCTACTGCCCCGGTTATCCCGACCTGCCTTCCGGATCTTCCCGATTACGCTCCGATCTTCAGCCCCCCCGGTAACTCAAATCTGCCTTCTGTCTCTCACTACGTTTAGTGCCTAGCCCTGGTCTGTACTACTGCCTGCTGTTCATCTTGCTGTTGTGTGTGTGTGTGTGTTCCCCCAGGCCTCCGACCACCAGACGAGCGAGCCCAGATGCGTCACCACCCTCAGCCCGAGACGCCGCTCGATCACTGGGGGACACACACACTCAGCACCTTGGACTGGAACCCCCGGAAACTTGGTGACCCCCGGAGCCCAGGTAACCCACAGGACCCTGAAAAACCCCAGAGCCCCGAGAACCCCTGGAACCCCTGACACCCCTGGCACTCCTAGCACCCCTGGAACCGGAACCTCCAAGACCTCACGATTCTCTCACTCCTCTTCCCCCCTGAACCCTTCAATAAAAAGACTCTGAATTTGAACTTGCGCTCTTGGGTCGTCTTCTGTCCGTGACCGCTACAATATTGCTGCAGTAGAAAAGAACAGCAATGGCTAATCAGCAATGGTCAGGGATGGTATTGAAATATTGTTTTGTTCATCAGGAAAACTCAATCTCAATCAAGAACACTCTCAATTCGCCTTATTCACTTGGCGGCTAAAACGAGGCTACAGGGTACACAAACCATAGGATTGTTATGTTCTATGCATTCACCTGTAGGTGGCATTAATTATATAGTAACTTAAGAGTACCCTGTAGCCTCGTGTTGGTGTTTATTTGGTGCTTTACTTTGCTGTTTGCATCTTTTTGTACATTAAAAACCAATAGGTCGCGACCGCTAAAGGGGTGCCATCTCTATAGGTAGATATGAACAACGTATGACTTATGGCCTGAAAAAAGTTTTTTTTTTTTTCACTTTAATCCCTGAAATCAACTAGGTTCTATTCCGTGTAAATTTGTCCATGAAGCAGGACATTCAGTCACGTTAATACCGCGACAAATCTTTGCGTTGCCACTGCACTGCTGTCATGTTCATGTTGGCATGTTCAAACACTTAAATAGTAATTATTTGAGGTTTAATCTTACCTTTTGATATTATTTATTCTATCCGAATGGATAGATGTAGGTATTACATTTCATCTGAAGTGGTATTAAAAAGGTCTTAAAAAGTCTTAAATTTAGGTCTGACAATTATGGGGGTACCCTGGATAGGCCTACTTGCTATGTTGCTTGATTTTCTGTAATAAATGCAGCCTGTAGCCTAGGTTACTTCAGCAAACCCAGACCAGTTGTGGCATCAGTTTCGCTTTTAAAACGCAACAGTGAGAGGCTTTTTAGCGCAGTCTCACTTATCATTGATAAGCACAGGAGCAGGCTGACACCTGAACATGTTGAAATTATCACCTTTGCGAAGAAGAAACTCCCCATCATGCTCAGACTGCAGCCAGGGCAAACAATAGAAATTGAAGGGAGTATGGAGATGGAGCAGTAAAGTGTGAAGGAGATAGAAATACTGTAGAAGACGTGACAGTTATTATGACCGCCGCTAGCGAAGCGGTCATATAGGGATTGTCAAAGTTTTATTTATTTATTTATTTTTGTCATCTACTTCCTGAATTTTTGGTCAACGATACCCGGGACACTGAACCACCGGGACACATGAAATTTGGTGGGTATGTAGCCCCACTAGACTTTTACGGAAAAAATTCGTTCCGTAAACACCCTCCCCCCCCCCCCCCCCCCCGTGCTGGGCCCCCCGAACCGCAAAAAAAGCAGTTTTTCCTAAATAACTACCTGAACCGTGGCACTGAGGATAAAGAATCTTTTATGGTATGTTGGTCTCAAGGGCCCACATCAACCTGGCCCATAATCACTCATTTGTGATTTACCCCCCCGGTAAAAAATGAAAATGCAATATTATTCTGCTTTAATCGCCGCTATCTTCAGTTAAAGGGACACCAGGCAACGTTTTCGTGTTAATTACTCATCTTCGTAAGTCGGTATATGGTTAAATGACTCATTACAGGGCGAATGAAGACTCTCTCGCCCGCCCCTACTGCCTGTAGGAAGAATACCCCGCTTGCAAGTTCAGTGTATCGTACCCGGCGACCGAAGCAGTTTCAGTTTCCATCCTGCATCCACAGCACAGAGGGAGGCTAATGAAACGCTAGCGATTGTTGCAAACGTGTGTATAATGGCAGAGCCGGCGAAGAAGCAGCGAAAACCCTTGACGGAAGATGCAAAGAAAAGGAAAAGAGCTTCAGACCGAGCGAGGGGGAGTTTCGTAGAGAAAAAGCATCAGGCTTGCCTGGTGTCCCTTTAAGATGTTCAGAACTGCACCAAATTTTATGTGTATGATTGACCTGGCATTCTCTGGGGGTATGCCAAGTTTCGTAGAATTTCATCCAAGGGGGGGGGGGGTCTAAAAAAAAATAGGTTATGTGTACATTTAGTGACTGTACACTCATTGGCCTGTAGATGGCGGTGCACACATACACATGCACACACACACACAGGCACCCACATACTATCGGTATTAGAACGGCCGATACATAATTACAAATTCAGTAGGATTAAAAAACAAAACAAAATAAATATTCATCATCATCATCATGGCTGCATTTCCAGTATTGGTGATAAGTAGTCGTTTGTCCACTAGATGGCGCATCGTTGCAGTGAGACGTAATTTTGTTGGAAGTTAAAAGTGGGTTGGAAAAACAATGGACGCTTACAAGGACTGTAGTTTACCGCAGAGAACGTCTAAAAGGATAGGACAATGTTCACATGAAATGTAATTCCCATTCCTTCTTGAAGCCGAAATAAATCTGAGGATGTTTATCGGACATGCTTGGTTTTTACTGCAGGTACGTTAATGTTATAATATTGTAGCGTCGGCGCAGGAAGACAGTGTTAGCGTTCTCCCGCGAAATGCATGCTGGGATACGAGAGCGAACATTTGGGGGGTTTATGTCGTTATTCTTGTAAGTTATAAGTGTAAAGTTAGTGTCTTTAGTGTAACATGTGTCCCTTTTAGTTTCCCCTCATGTGTGTTCCTTCTTGTGTGGGGGGCTGGACCTCCCCTGTATGTGTAGTGTGTGTGTCTGCTTGACCTGCCCCGTGTGTATTGAGTTCTGTGTCTGTGTCCCTGCCCTCGTTCTCAGCCAATAAAGCTTGCTCTGAACAACTCTTGACGTCCTGAAACCTTCAAATGTTACAATATCAATAAGGACCTAGGTAGCCTAATGTTACCGTTAGCGTTGGTTGAGTGATGGAGGCCAATTTGATTGATTGCATTTGTAGAAAACTATAAATGCGGTTATACCAAGCAAATTGATAGCTGCACTGTAATTGTATTTTTCGACTGTCATTTGTTGCACGTGCTACAAAAATCATTCTGTGCAATGGAAGATTTACCAACGTTACACCGGTCTGATACAGTTTTGTATGCGTGAGACTGAGACGCCTGTTTATTTTGTTTTAAGTGCGTGCAGGGTGTGAGAGGGGAATCGATGTGCTTTGATTCCAGCTTGGTAGTTGTAGTCTGTGAAATTAAAAAGCACGTGTGTGTGAAGTATCCAAACAATGACACCTTCATTTCATTATGGCTGCTTTAGCAACACACCTTAAGCTACTGTGTAGTGGGTCCCATTTAGAAGTGGCTACTTCATTCGCGCTTTCCTTGACTCATGGAGCTGCGTGAATTTTATTACAACTTTTCGCCACGATATGGCAATTTAAGTCCGCTTGATACTGTAAGGCGTAAGCCATTAGTTTCCAAAGGAGATTTTATTTGTGTCGCCAGCATAGCCTATTGACAATTTACGTTGTAAATAGGCCTACCTTATAAGCCTACCTGTAGCTTAGGGAAGCTAACAGCTTTCTATTAGGATCTAGTTTGTTAGTTATAGTTTTGTCATAACTCCCTGATGCATTTTTGCATTTAGAATAGCCAGAGCGTGGATATCTCAATCGGAAAATTAAACAATATCGGGTGCCTATGGACTAGGCTGGGTGAACCCAGCCTGATCTGCCCGCTATTTATTTTTTGATTTCTTAAAAGATCGAGCTTGGTCTGGTGAAAGCCAGACTAGCCATGGACCTCAGTTACACAATGCAAGGGAACATGAATCAGCCTATATTTGCACGAACAATAACGGACAACAGCTCTTCAACTTTGGCCCATTAAATTGTGTATGAACAGTCTAGCGACGCATTTCATCAAGGCCCATTTGGACATGTCAGTTATTTCCACCACTGGTTAGATGTAAAACAGCATTTCGTTTCAGACTAGGGTCTATGACTATACTGTTACTTAATTTGTGCATTAACAATAACATTTCAGACTACTGTTACTTAATTTGTGCATTGACAATAAAGTATTACATGAACTAAAGATGACTAAAATCTTATGTAGAAGAAGAAACATTCACAAAAAATCCATCCCTCCAAAAATGACCTTTGTTTTTGATAGCTGTTGAAAACGGCATGGAACTGACAGAGGTGTTTTTGTTTATAAATAAATAAATAAATAAATAAATAAATAAATAACATTATGCTGATACCTTTTGCTTTTCCCAAATACATTGTAGCCTACAGGTGTAAGTGACCTTTCATCAATCCAGTTGCAATGGATGAACTGTGATGAACTGCCCTACTTGTGATTGTTTAGAGATTTTAAAGGTTTTATAACAATGCCACATCTTCTTTGGCTATTCTACAATCTATTCACCTTTTCAGCACCAGTAGGCTACTTTCTGTGCAGCCGCACACACACACTCAGGCATGCCAAACAAGCATACACAAAAGTTTCAAGAGTGGGGGATGGAGTAAAATATGGAGACAAATTGAAGTGTGATGTACAGGACTGAGCGGCGGTCATATTTTGTACCGCTATGCGGTACATCTAGTTTTATATTGTTTACAATATTGTTTACACTGATGGCTTTTTTAAGCCTTGGTTTACACTCTTGAGCCACTCTTGAGTTTGTGTGGTTGACTATTTATTTTCTACTCAGCTTTTCTGTGTGTTTTGCTTTTTTTTTTATACAGTTTACAATATTGTTTGCACTGATAGCTTTTTAAGCCTTGGTTTACACTCTTGTTGTTCAAGAGCAGAGCACTGATGCCAATTCAGTTTGTGTGGTTAATTGACTATTTATTATTTTGTGTTTAGGGACCGTTCGTTATTTGTAAACGGGGTCACCGGAGGAAAATAGGGGAGGGTCATGTCTTTTTATTCTTTGTTAAGGGGAGGGTCACCTAACTTTTTTTTGTCTAGGAGGGAGGGTCACCCATCTTTTGTATTAATGAAAACAGCAAAAAATCAAAGTGGCTTGTTTGATTGTTGATTTCTGTCGCCATATAACGTTCTCTTTCGTTCCATAGCTCTGTCAACATTGAACAATGAAAATAAGGGAGATTTCCCGGGTTTTTCACGCAAAATACGGAAAATGTCAACATTCGTCCCCATTAACGTTGGAAGGGTTGGAGCCACAAAGTAGCCTACTTTATTCACGCCTAACAGCCTATATCCATTTGGTCAACTTTATCCAGCCCTAAAAAACTAAATTTAACTTTGGTTTACTTGTAGTTTACCGTGTAGCCTAACTTTAAACAGTGTGCATGCTTAACATACTTGTGCTTCATTCATCCACACATCCAGCTCCTAACGTTTTGACAAGCATTTCTAATACCAATTGACCTCGTTCCTGCCCATCTCTAGCTTTGCTGTCTCCATCCTTTCTGTTTTTGTTGTTTGCAAAAAAATATATAGTAGGCCTATTTATTGGTAACCAGCAACAAGTGCAATTTGTTAATCGCTGTCATTCTCTCTCCTGCCAACACAAATGTGTTACGTTCCAAGTAGCAGTGCGTAATTCTGCTTCATAAAGTTGAACAAATACATTTGGTCATATAAATAGCCAGTTTATGGTCTACAGTGTAGTTGGTAAGTTATGGTAGGCCAACTTGGAGTGAATATACGATTATTTGTCTAGCTGAGTAGCCTGGCAGGTGCGCACGTAGGCATAGCCTACGGCCGAACACTGCAAGCGCTAATGAATCGTGTTCTCACGACAACCACGTCGTTAACTTAAATAGGCCTAGGTTAACATCACACTGAGTTCGCATTCAAGCAAGCAAAACGATGATTTGAATACATCTGTTTCACTGGAAGGGCAAGGGTAACAACAGGACAACACAGAGACAGGCCAGAATGCAGGACTAATGTTATGAGAGTATTACAGTAATATGGGATATTCTACGGGAAAATATTAAAACGGCAAGACAGCAGGGAAACGTTAAAATGATAAACCCGGAGAAAGTTGGCATGATAGGTATTTTTCGGTCCCTGTGATTATTTGTGAAATTGTGCAAACGGCCTTTTCAAGTCATTTGAGAAGGAAGGAGTGTAAGCTCCCAAATTGACGCTCGTCTGAGAAATTGAGTTTTGGATATAATGTTCAGCTTCGGCAGCTTTACAATGACTGAGGAAGCCTAGAGACGAGTCCATGTGTTGAATTTGTTATTACCCAGTGTGCTTTGTTGAATGGTCTCAATGCTTTATTGTTTTATTTCATGTGAATACTTACTAGAGGAGTAACTTTTCTCGTTAGGCTAATGCAGTTGCAGGAAGTGTGCATTTAGTTTCCATGCTTATTGTGTTTCCACAACATTAGTGAGTAAAACTACTGAAATGGCCACCATCTTGGTGAAGTGTGATGTGTAAAATCAGAAAGCAGAGGTTGGTTTAAGGGCGGTAGTATAAGTTGATGTGTTTTCATAGTGCGTAAGAGCGTGGGCGGAAGACATCGACAATTAGCCAGGGAGGGTCATGTCATTTTTGAAAATGCTGCAGGAGGGTCGTTGGTAATTACATAGCAGACATGGGAGGGTCATGCTACTTTTGATCGAAGCACTCAAAATCCCTCCGGTGATCCCGTTTATAAATAATGAACGGTCCCTTATTTAACCCTGTTAAGAATAAACAGGTCAGCTTCTCATTACCAACCACTGTGGATTATTCAAACTAACCTAATTAAGTTGGCTAGTTGTTCGTACAGTACAGTAGAGTACAACCCTTTTCAACATGAGTATAACAACAAAATAAGTAAATATCTTTAATCTTTAATACATGCTTGGATCGGCCGGTATCGGTATCTGCCGATGCTAAAAGCTACAATATCGGTATCGGATCAGAAGTGCAAAAAGCTGGATCCGGACATCCCTAACTCAGATCACCTCTCATAACAAGGTGAAGTTTAGTGATTGAGAGCCATGAGAGAGCTGCCTTCACATAAGCGGTTAGCATAAAGGCTCAGTGTCCATGCTTTGTTATCTGTACCACGTTTTAGGCACTGGCAAATGTGTCGATCATATTTCACAGCCACATCAAACCACTCCATTAACAGCCGCAAAGCCCCTCTTCTTCAGCATTCAAAAGCCCATTGTTCTGAAGGGGGATACGGGGTGAGCCACACTACAGCATGCTACAAACGAGTCTTTGATGGCCATATGTTCACTCAAGCAGTAATGTCTGACATTTGTAAACAGGCTGGTGGATTATTTTTTCATACTGAATAACTTAGCGGTATATAATTTATTTTGTCTTTGATGCATGGTACATGGCCTGTCATGATACACATCAGAGTTAACATGTTGTCCTAACCTGATAACAGGGATCAGATCAGTTGTTACAGATAAGACCCAGGACATGGCTGACTGCAGTGCTGTTACCGTACAATGGGCTGTGGCAGAGACATTTAAAAAAGATGAAAGAAATGTAACAATTATATGATTTTGTTACAGTGGTGAAAAAAAGGCAAAAAGGACAACTAATTTTTTTGTATACATCGAGACATTAAAGGGTTTTTAGATTCTTGTCTTTTGATTATGCAACATCTCCTTTGAAGGCAATGGCATGCACGTCAAAATCCCATGTGGACAACATGGATAATAAATTCCATTATAGATGTATAGAATAGATCATATTCTAATTAATCTTCCTGAAATGACTTATGCGTACATTGCTACTCATTACATTATTACTGATACAATCTATCTTTTTTCACATACTTATTAAGAAATCAACAACTGATAAGATTTTCTCCACCTTAATAGGCCTACCTATTAAAAATAATGTATAAATAAGTTTTGTGTTGGTTTTCTCAACTTCTTTGCGTCCAGCTGAAGGTGGTGGCAGAAGACACGTCCCTGTCCACTGGCGAGCCACCAGCAGATGTCCTGAGATTACAGGGGCAGAGTATTAGAGGTGCGGGGCTCCTGACTGATGACCCTGCAGCTGGCTCTTGGCCACGTGCTGAGGTGCACCAGAGACCAGAGCCGAGTAGGTGGAACAGCAGAGCGCACAGTCAGCCCCAGAATACATCACATATATCTTACTGAAACAGAAGATGCTCTCCTACATTTTCATCATCTGAATTGTACATTTCAACATTGTACTAAACAGGAAGTACTTTTGAAACTTTATAGTGTTTTCATTCTCAGAATATTAGTTGTGTGGTAAATATATATATATAATATACTATATTTTACTATACTGAATTTACAAAAAAAAACCAATACAGATATACAAATTAAAATAGTGGAATGAATCTCCAACACGTCAGCCAGTAGCTGAACACGGCAGTGTGTTTGAGTGCCATATAACAACGACAGTATCTCTATTCACAAAGTTTACAGTTACATGAAACTGCAAATCAATAATCTCACCTCAGCATAACAGACCTCTGTAAGCAGATAAGGTGACATGGTGCTCGTTGAACATATAGACACATACTGTACACAAACAGCAGATTCATCTGCCATAACAATCGGTTAAATCATATTGCACTTTACCCAAACATCCTTTTAAAAACTTTTGAATCTGAAGGCCTGATGCACGGGCACACACACACACACACACACACACACACACACACACATGGAGAGAGAGAAGGAGACAGAGAACGAGTGAGAAGTAATTGTAAGACAATCCTCCATTACATATTTATTTTAAATGTAGGGCTACTTATAATGTGTGTACTTCAGCGTTTCCTCTATCACGAGCTGTGTGGGCTCGCTCCTCTTACAGGAAGCTGATTCATGCACCTGCCTCTAGCCTTTTACAGATGACGGGAGCCCACACGGCCCAGCCCCTGCTTAACAGGCCAGCGTGTTGTTGAAGTGTCTCCAAATACAGACTCAGGCTGTTTGTTATCTTCCTCTGACATGTGACCTTATACTACACTATTTCATGGTCCACACAGAAAGGCTAACACTGTATGTAGGTGTGTTCACTTGAAGAGGCCGACCCACTTATATGCTAAGCTAAATTGCGAGCCTTTCCAACATCTGACTAAGAATGTAAACAAGATGCGTGGGGCCTGAATGTTGTTATGGATTCAGCGATTAATATAGAACAAGACGCCTTTATTTCATACACACATTGATGAAACGAGGTCTGAAACAGGAAGTATTAGCTTGATAAATTCATATAAATCAAGGATACAAAGAGAGACCTATTTTCCCTGTAAATTCATAAAGCCGGTCTGTGTATGAAGAAATAGAGCACTTTAGCCAAACAAAGCTGAATTGACTGAACCTGCCAAGATGCATCAGAGCTGCTCCCTATGGGATTGTCCTTGACTGTACCATCCATGATGATCATTTATCTTGTATTGCGAGCTGGTAATGAAAAATAAGCCCTAGTTGAGTGCGGCGGTGTCAGAGGTGGTGTCAAAGCAATGGAACACTTATTCCCTCCAAAACAAGTCACAATTTGTACGCTTATCGTTATCGGGGGACAATATTTCTTTTGATTTATGAACCTACTTCCATTATCACTTCTACGCCCATTGTTTAAATGGCATTGTATGATGGTGGGTGAAGTGGCCAGTAAGTGGGTTACTTGGAGGTCATTACTGCTACCAATCTACCTGGAACATTCCCCTCAGCCTATAGAGAACATACTGAGAGGTCACACTGTGTTTGCGTGAATTATGTGTTTATGTTTCACTACAAAACTTTATACATATAAAACACATATCTGTGAATCTGCGTATCATATAGAACACATATCTGTGAATATTTCCCCCCACTCAATTTAAAATGAAACACTCCAAATTCAGGGAAGCATGTGCTTCAGAGAATAAATAAATAAATATATATATATATATATAAAACAAAACAGAAACTATTGTATGCATCCCTCAGAGAATTCAGGATGTTTACGACTTGACTGAAACATTTTGATGGGCGTCTGTCCCAGACCACCACCAGCCCTCAGTGGAATTCCATGTTTTGTACATAGTCTGGCTCAGCGTCTTGAGGGACGAACACCATCGAACACTGTTTACTCTGCAGGGAAAACAAATGAAAGAGGACAAGTGAAGCCACAGCTGACAGGAATTGGAAGAAAGCTGTTTACAGACAGAAAACAGAAGGCCTTGCCAACAGGGCCGAGAAATTAGAGCAGAGAAGAAAAGAGCCATATGTGTAAGACGATGACTGACTCCTTATTTTATTAGTGTTAAAAACGAGCGAAGAGCATGAGATGAGAGTTCCTGAAGTAAGGCAGGTTTAAAACATTTTCATGTCCCCATACCCAGTAATTAACGAGCAATTTGGTTTACTCTCGGTTGCATAGTTTTACTTCAGTGTAATTGGTTTGTCATTTTGAATACACAGGCAGCAATTTAGTTGTGAGGGAATAGATTACACTCCCTTAAAGAGAAGAAAATGTGTGCAGGTAGCCAGCAGTATTTTTAGTATAAGTGCTTATACTTTCATGGCATAGGCAGTGCAATTAGGGACAATTTAAGAAGACATCTACGTATATTTGTCTGAAACTTAATTCCATAGCCATTTAGAATAAAGTGTGTCGCTGTAAGCAACTTGCATTGCGGTTTCTTTGCATGAAAGGTGCTATATTAAATTTGATTGATTGATTGATTGATTGATTAATATAATATATATTTAATATATTATTGTCATGAAAGCTTTCATTTGCTGTGATATGTAAGCTGTCACTGAATCCTAATGATCTTAATGATCCATAATGAGATTGTCAACAAACTATTTGAAGTAGTATACCAAATGTTTAACAAACTTAAATTTAAGTTACAACTGTCAACTGTTACAACTGTCATATCAGTGTAACCATAAACTGCATGTTAGCCAACTCAACTGTCCACAAACCCTGACCCTAACCAGCCTATGTGGATGTGTGTCCCTCGTGCATCCAGCAGCAGTCAGTGTGTGTATGAACAGATGGTTTGTTGATTGTCTCTGATGGCCCATGAAAATGACGCTGGACCAGCCTTCCACCCATTCGTTACCCCCTCAGCCATTATCATCTCACATGGATCAGCTCCTCCAACAACAAACACCAGTGTACACACTTCACATCGCTTGGCTCAGAAATGCTCTCGCTAATCCGACACAGTCACACCGCCTCTATTGTCCAGCTTCCCAGTCCAATTACCCGGCTCCTAATGATCGTGAGGAGTAGACTCTCCCTTTGCTCATCTCCCCCGGCCCCTAGTCGCTCTAAGACACAAGTAACCCTTCCTCTAGTCCTGACCTCTAGTATGTGCTGAACATAGGAGCACTGATCGCCTTCTATTCTGACCAGGCAGCTAAGCTAACAGCCCAGACTCCTAATGAAAGCAGTATCAATGATTTCACTTGAGATAAGGAAGCCTTTACACAAGCCGTGACCCATCGCCTAAGCCCATAAAATCATTGTTTTCTCTCTTCCCAACTCTTATCTACCCCCTCCTCTCCTGGACGTTAATGGTCAGCTGAATCTGGGTTCCTGATAGGCTTTGGAATTGAGTTCCTGAATAAGGCTTTGGAATTGAGTTTATATTATCGGCTTTCTGTTAAAATGCAAAGCTCCTTTCTGTTGAAATGAAAAGCTTGTGAAATATTTAGCTTTGTTGCCGCCACTGTCAGACAATAGACAGAATGAGCTTTTTACTAATCTAATCTCTGATTTTCCCATGTCTCCTGTACATTAACGTTTAGCACTCCATGTGTTTTCCACAGGACAATGTCAAGACATCATGATTTCTGAGAATCAAATCTGCACTTGCTGCAATGCTGCAAGTGATTCAAACAGAAGTGAACAGACGATCAACAATCCCTTAGTCTGATCTCTTTGTCTAACTTGTGTGCTTTACATGTGGATTCAGTTCACTATGGCTTCTCTAGTGCCATTTCAGTTACATTACCCTTACCACACTGATGCTGACCAACACTGACACTGAATGTTTCAGATGAGATAAGATAAGATAAGATAAGATAATCCTTCAATTGTCTCACAATGGATACATTTGCATTGCTACAGCAGCAAAAGAGACAGTTGGGGGAATTAACTCTCATCCTAGTAAGGTGAACACTTAACAGGGGCTGTGACTGAAGAGGTCAGTTCACCAGGTTCACCCATATGCTTTTTGGTTTGCTCTGTATTATAAAGGAATTTCAGATGACTAGTGGTGCTTCTCATTGTCATTGTATGCCTGAGTCTGAAACAACTTTTCTGAAAAGAAAAAAAAAGCTTTCTGGTACAACAATATGAAGAAAAACTTGTGCTTTTGTCATGCCTTTTAAATTACATCAGTTTATAGATCTGAAATCATTTCTGTTTTTTTGGACAACAATAGCTGCATTCTGCACCTGTAAAATTGGCCACTTGGCATAGCTGGCATCTGACTGCTATCCAAAAGAGGCTTCTTCACTGACAGCAGTGGTAGACACCTAACAACAAGGATACATATTACATACACATATATTGTGATTTTCACAAGTCAAAGCATTGCTTATCTGTTTCTCTGTGAATAACCAACTGCCTTTAGTAAACCAAGCCTAGAAGCTTTTAGACATGGACATGTTTCAGTGAATACATGCCTGATAATAGCAGCTGTTGACAATAAGAGTTCTTTGTAAAGCATATTTTTCCCACCAATGTGTCTTTGATGGTAACAGATTGGACTTGCATTACCTTTGTTTTGCTGTATTGTGTTGTCTTCCCACAACGTTGATGTCAGAGAGGGACACATAGCCCAATGGTCACATCTGTTGCAGCAGGCAATTTAGTCATCTCCCAAAAGTTTGGATCAGTGGATAAACTAGTCTCTCAGCATGCTGCCAAAACCACAGAGCTGCTGAGCAGGTTCCCTGTTTGATTATATGTTAAACTGAGTCTTGGATTAACATAACCCAGCAGCTCATTGGCTAACTTGAAGAACAAGCACTGTTCACCAAGTGATTGGTGTGAAACACCCAGGCTTTGGTCCATCCAGCCAGTAAAGTGTAGATTAAGTCCACAGTACTGGTTCATGCTCTCATCCTCGCATTGTTTCCCAGGCTAGTTGACTACAGGGACTGCAACTGTTTTTAGTTTTTCCAGTTAGGATATCACCCTAAAGACGGACATGAAGTCTGCTCTGACTGCTTGCGCTCAGATCACCTGAAACAGGAAGATGGCAAACCCATGCTTTAACAGCAGTGTTTTATCCAGTGCAAAGCGCGGGGGGGATCTGGACTGGGCTGCAGCTCAGCGATGACCTGTGTGAGTTTGTGTGATAATGCCGGAAGGGATCTGGCGAGGCTTTCGACTGTTACACCCAAATGGAATAGATGGACAGTCATCCCGTGTGTGAAAGAGATAGCCACTAGCCACCTGGGCTCTTGTCCGAGTGTTTAGGAGCTGTTTCAAGCCCTTTCCCAATTCCACAGCTGTGCCTTCAGACGAAGGGGACAAGTTTTTTTTTTTTTTTTTTTCTTTTTACTGCTGTCTCCTACTTGTAGCCTGACCAGGCACTACAAAAGGACTTGGATGCTGTTCTGGTGGCAGCTATACTCTTTGTTCACACAGAATGACCTGGACCTGGACCTTTCCACTGGGCTCATGATTTCGAATGCCCCTGTGTAAGGGAGTTAACCTCAAAACAAGCAAAGTGAGTTAACTGGAAAGCCATGCAGCAAAGGCTCAGAGTTAGCCATGTTGAGCAGTCTTAATGCCTTTGATATTGGCCCATCAAGATGGTTCAGTACGCCCATTTTGAATGAATGGTGATGATCATTTCTAGTTGAACAACACACATGCAGATCAAATTGATCTAGGAACTGTTCCCCTGCACGTTAAACATTATGATGCTCCGTACCTTTGCTTGAGGAAATTTTTCGTAACTGGTCCTTGCTGAAGGTTAATTGAATACCCCTGCCCTTGAAACATGAATGGAACAAGAACGTCTTTGCCAACCTGTGGAGATTCACTTCACTGATCTGTGCTGCACCTCGTTTTTTTCTTTTTATACTCAGAGATAGAGAGGAACTGTGCCCTTATTGAAACACCAAGGGATGTCTTGAGGCCAGAACCTAGAAGGCATTTATGCAGACTGTAGAAATGTCTCTCTCTCTCTCTCTCTCTCACGCAGAGCACAGAGACAGACTCGGTTGTGACTCAGGTGCTGGACACGGCTCCGAGTGTGGTGATGATGGTAATGCATGGTAGCAGGACAGCAGGTGTGGCGGTGTTGCCCCGCAGGGGATTGTGGGTAGCTCGCCTTGTCTTTAACGCTACTAAGGAGGCCCGAGGGAATCAGCACTCAAGCAAAGCGTGACAAAGTATGACCATGAGGCCACATCGAGCGATACAGTCGGGGGTGAGTACAGCCATGTACTTAACATCATATTGGAAAACTAATCGAGTATGCATCTAGAAGGGTAACTGAGTTTAATGCATGTTTAATGTCTACTTAATTTGTTTCCACTTTACACCGATGTGATGAATTATAATTTGTAAAACAAGTAAAGAAACAGGCAGCAGCTTGACCAGATTAATCAACACAGTGCAGATTTATTTAGACCTGTGATTACTCACATTCAAGTACAAGGGATTCAAGCACAAAATGTAAATTATTACTTCATCATGACAATAATTATACTCTAATTGGGCATTCAGGGGCGGTTTCACTCCCATCTGTGTAATTTTTCTGCAAAACACCAGACTACAGTATTATTTTGTTTAAAATTGACTCTTGTATGGCCATAAAAAAGTCATGACTTGCTCATTAAATTTACACATCATTGTGGCTGTCCCGATGAGAATAGGTTTAAGAAATAAAGTTGTTACAGACTGTTAATCTCAGAGAAGACTGAGATCTCACACGAAGCATGATGTCTATTGCCGGAAGGTAATGACGTATATGAGAAGAAATATCTCAAAATGTGACAAAGCATGATGTCTGTTGCCGGAAGGTAATGAGTTATGTAGGCTTTCCTTCGAAAGGAGCTGGTATTGGAACAGTTGGTAAGTGTTCTTAACAGTCTTCTGTAATAAACTCCTTGTTCGATAACTACATTGTTGGTGCTTTGTTTTATGTGTAGGGACCCTGAGCTAGCTACTGACGAGGTTTGGTGCTGTTTTGAATAATATTAGTGGTTAAAAAATGCCATTTCGGAAGCGTTTGGCTCACTGCCCCTAGCCGATTTGGGGCTATAGCGCATACCGGTCCAAGCTCTGTAGTGGTTAATCAACGAAAAATACTGTCTCCACGGCTTATTATGACCGCCGCTAGCGAAGCTATTGTCAAAGTTTTTTCTTTTTTTTTTTTTTTTTTCGTCATCTACTTACTGAAATTTTAGTCAACGATACCCGGGGCACCGAAACACCGGGGCACATGAAATTTGGTGGGTATGTAGCCCACTAGACTTTTACGGAACAATTTCGTTTGGTCCCCGGGGGCCACTCCCCCTCCGCGCTGGGCCCCCCGAAACCCAAAAAATGCAGTTTTTCCTAAATAACTACCTGAACCGTGGCACCGAGGATGAAGAAATGTTTATGGTATGTTGGTCTCAAGGGCCCACATCAACCTAGCCCATAATCACTCATTTGTGATTTGCACCCCCCCGGTAAAAAAATGAAAATGCAATATCATTCTGTTTTAATCGCCCCTCTCTTCAGTAAAGACGTTCAGAACTGCACCAAATTTTATGTGTATGATTAACCTGACATTCTCTGGGGGTATGCCAAGTTTCGTAGAATTTCATCCATGGGGGGGGGGGGTCTAAAAAATTAAGTTATGTGTACATTTAGTGACTGTACACTCATTGGCCTTTAGATGGTGGAGCACACATATACACACGCACACACACACACACAGCCACATATACCATCAGTATCGGCAATTAGAACGGACGATACATAATTACAAATTCAGTAGGATTAAAGGAAAACCAAATATTCATCATAATAATAATTTGGCTGCATTTCCAGTATTGGCGTCACGTAGTCGTTTGTCCACTAGATGGCGCATCGTTGCAGTGTGACGTACGTTTGTTGGAAGTTAATCTAAAGTGGGTTGGAAAGACACTACGCTTCCTACAAGGACAAGACTGTACAGTAGTTTGCCGCAGAGAACGTCTAAGGGTAGGATGATTTCTGCATGACATGTAATTCCCATTTCCTCTTGAAGCCGAAATAAACCTGAGAAGGTTTATCGGACATGCTTGTTTTTTACTGCAGGTAGGCTACGTTAATCTTATCAATAGCAGAACGTAGGTAAAATAATGTTACCGTTAGCATGGTTGAGTGATGGCCAATTTGATTATTAATGTATTTGTAGAAAACCATAAATGCGTTTATAGGCTACCAAGCAAATTGATAACAGCACTAATTGTATCTTTCGACTGTCATCTCATTTGCTTATGACCATAACCTAGGCTACTAACAGGAGCTAAGTGAGTTAGCCACAACACGTTCGCTACGTGATGGCTTTTTAATGGAAAATATATAGGCTACCTTAAAGATAACCTGTCTATGATGCATCCTAAACACCGGGCTGGGACATTTCTGCTCAAAGTCTCAAAAAGCATCTGAGTCAACGTTCATTCCCAAACACCCATATAGGCTACTTCATAGACTGTATATATAATAATAATATATATATACAGTCTATGGGCTACTTCAATCCTCTATTTTCAAAGGTGAGTCAAGTAAGGAAGAGCATGGCTCAAAGTAAAGTAACTGAAACTACATAAATTCGTCAAAGTGAATAATTTGTGTCATCTCGCCGCAATGTAGATTTATTAACGCACCCGTGATGATCTACATCTCCATATAAACCAGATGTTTTAGAGGGCACGTTGAGATGTATTCAGGGCATTCCTACACATATTTGTTGCACGTGCTACAAAATCATTCTTTGCGATGGATGATTTAGTAGCCTACCAACGTTACACCGGTCAGATACAGTTTTGCCTATGGCTATTCCGTGAGACTGAGGCGCTTTTTGTTTGTTCGAAGTGCGTGTTTAGGGTGTGAGAGGGGAGTCGATGTGCTTTGATTTCAGCTTGGTAATTGTAGTCTATGCGATTAAAAAACACGTGTGTGTGAAGTATCCAAACAATGATAACGCTTTCATTATGGCTGCTTTAGCCACAGACCTTGAGCTACAGTACAGTGGGTTGGGTTCCATTTAGAAGTGTCCACTTCATTCGCCCTTTCCGTGATTCACACAGCTACGTGAAATGTATTACTGATATGCAAAACTATTAACTTGTGGCAGCTTGGGGAAAATCTTTGGAAAGATTAAATGCTTGAAAAAACATAACGTGATTCATTGTCAGTATTGTTCCCAGTTTTAATCTCTTTTAGAGCACACTAGTAACTTGTTGCTATGCAACAAAGAAACAAGTACTGTTATAAGTTATATTACCATGAGATGACACAGCTCTTTCACAATTCCACCAGGTGAGAGAAACAGTTTTAAGTAGATAGAGTTTTCAATAAATTGTTTAGATAGAAATAACTCTCTCATATTACCAGACACTCACACACACACACGCACACACACATGCAGACATACACACACATACAAACGCACACGCACATACTGTACACACACTCTTATACAGACTCACTCTTACACACACACACACGCACAGACTCACTCTTATACAGACTTACTCTTACACACACACACACACACACACACACACACACACACACACATGTAAAGTTGCATAACGGCAAAATTGTTTTTCGATGCAAGGGCATGAATGCAGTAACATACAGAAATGTACCCAAAGCAATAATTCTTTATGAATCAGTATGCAGGAATAGCCTAATGCAGGGATGGCTCCAGTGATCTGGCAATGAGGGAAGGAGCAGTAATTCAGCTATAATGCTACACGATAACAACAACAGGGGCCTCTGATCTTCCACTGGCTGCAGAGAAGAAATATCTCAAAATGTGACAAAGGATTGTGAATGTTAAGCCCCAGAGCTCAACTAAAATGCTGTGCTTAAGTAAAGTACAGCCCTGTGGATGGGCTCGGCAATGCAATATTGATCTGCAAAACAAAAAACGCAGGCAAGGCAAGGGGTGTAGAATTCATATCTGTTCTTTTGCGTTATCAGTCATGAACATTTGTCTGAATCATACAAATAAATAACCTGCATTTTACAGTAAAACCTTCCATACCTATGAGTGTGGTTTTGAACATTCATTCTTACAGTGACTGAAGCTAGACTCAGGTTTTGCACAAATCCTTGCACAAATCCTTTCCAAATTGTGTTTTTGTAATGAGTGCAGTGTTTAATGAATACACATCATGAGGGTATAAAATAAGTGCATAAACAACAAACAGATAGGTTTGAAATGGCAGGAAGTCTCATTATTGCAAAGTAAACAGAGGTTGTATAAGATGATTATCAGTGACAGTCGCTGATTACAGTAGGTCATAATTAAGGAGGATATTAAGAATTTGATATATGAAAATGCACAAATGGAACATGAAAAACTGACTGCCTACGAAGATGCATGGAATTGTATCATTCTCTACATGTTCATTTTATCAACAATATCATTCTATTACATCTCTGTGCAGCCAGGCATCCGGGAGGGACTCAAATAGAATAGGGTGTGGAAGGGACTGTGCCTTGTTGACAGGACTGTTGACTGCTAGATATGATTCTGTGATAGTTTGCTGGATGTGCCAGATCTGCTGAAAGACACGGTACAGCTTGTCATCTACAACAACAGTGTTATTACACAGTGGAGTCCCACATTTCAGAGCATCAAAATTTGATTGTGGAAACTAAATGACAGTCCACGCTGATGTACTGTTGTTCTGTCAACTAATTTTCACATCAGGACAATTTTGGTTTAGCAATGCTCTATTTTTGTCTTTTTATGGATTGCTACAAATGAAACATGTTTTATTTGAAAGCAGAAAGAAAGATTGGAGAGAAAGATGTTTTGTTAAACAAAAGCTCACTCTCAGTAATGGCTTCAACAAATAATCCAACAGTCCTACTTTGGCCCTCTGTAAGCACTATTTTAAAAGTACTTCAGAAACACGGTCTTTTCATTTTGTATATTCATATTTTGTATATTATATTTTTTTTGTTGTTGATTTAGTTTTGAAAAACAAAAATCCCCTTCACATGAGAGGCTGAGGCTAATTCCATTCGGTCCCCAGAGAAAGGACTTGATAAGACCACGCAATGAGAGCAGAGCACTGGCCAAGGTCTGAATAAATGCACTTGACCTGTCTGAGAGGCTCTCTCCATTAGAGAGCTTCCTTTGTGTGGGCCATTCCATTAGGTATGCGAGAACAAAACGGCATCACGGTACATGATTGACCCTGCCCACAGGCTACAGTGATATAATCAGCGCTTCCTTGCGAATGCAGTTAAGGTTTGCCCCATCCATGTCTGATCTCCAGACAGGAAATTGTTTATCAGAACCTCTTGTAACTGGAGATGGGAGACTGAGACATTTTATGTTCTCTCTCAACATTTTGTCCTGGCTGGCTGATGCTATCTCAGTGCTACAAACACAAGCATCAATATTTCTGTATCCGGTTTCTTGTGGGAGTAAAAATTGCCTCTTTTCATTTAATCCAGACATGGGGGGCCATAAAGTAAAACTACTTTTTTTTTAAAGTACCAATGAGGATTGGGTTTGCTACTTTAAAATCATTACCTATTAGTTTTTATACTAATACTAATAGTAATACTCTATATTTAATTTTACACTTAGCTCAATGTACAGAATGATACAAACTGTTTTGTTTTTATGACATTCTTTTCCAACTGTAATAACTCATATTCTTTATGAGCTATAAAGCAAGAAAGGGGCACCTGTGTTTCACTATGAAAGCTACAGCATGAAAACACCACGAGTAAGCATGCAGTAGGTCATTCAACAACTAAAAGAAATAGAAATTGTGGACCATGGCGAAGAGTTAATGTTTCCAATTTGGGCATTTTGTCCTTCTTATCCCTGTAGATACAAGTTTGAAATGAAACTCCTGTACCTGTCCCTTACCAGCAGAATCGACAACCATTTAACTACCCCTTGGACCCTAAAACATATGAAATGAACTGAGAAAAAAGAACAGTTTTTGTCATTTTACAACAGTGTATTAAAATGCCATTTATATCATTGGAATTAAAAGTATTTTTTTACACAGACTGTGGAGACATTAAGACCTCAGAGTCCACTCAATTCATGTTGGCCCTTATTCATTTCACTTATTCATTACAGCTATGACAACTTACAGCGTTGTCCACCTTTTGGCCTGAAAATGGATGCACTGCCTGTGACAGACCCTCACCCTGGGTGATCTAATGTGACATGACGTGACTAAATCCATTTCACACATGACCGAAACCTGCCCTCTCCAGCACATATTTGTATACCTCGTCAGCAGGTGAAACAAGACAAGAAGCTTTGAGGGAATTGTTAGATGCTACCAGACCCTCGATAACAAATCCAGGACACTTTGTTCCATTGCCCATCACAAGTCATGCGACATGTCTACATGTCTGTTCTCTCCACTGGAAGCTGTTTGACATACGGAAGGAATCTTTAAGCGTACGAGTGTGTCCAAATGAAACTATTTTTCTTAAGTATGTTTACAAGAAAAAAAAATGTTACGAAAGCACAAAACCTTCAGGAAGTGTTTGTGTGACATGCTTGAAACGTTATTAAACTCACTGGCCTGTCCTAGAAGTTTGCAAGACGGTGATGCTCAGTGATGTTGTCCTTCACGGTCACATGTCCACTGCTCAGATGAGAAATTCTCAAATTCTCAAATATGAGCTTTACTCTTTCTGCACCAGAGATAAAGCAATATGTGCCATCACCTTAAAAAAACTCATCCACAGTCATGTGGAAGTGCATCACAAACATCTCCTGCACTTGCTCCAGGGCTTGCGTTCCCATATACAAATAAAGACGCCGGAGCTGACCTCAAGATGCAGGGTTGCCACGGAGAGAGCAGAGAAACGCTCCTGACTAAAAGTCACCCTTCCAGAACTTTTTCTCGCTAGAGTGCCTTTGCCACTCCATCCACCAATTAGATTCCTCACCCCATGGCTATTCAGCCCATTGAACTGTGCTGCGTATTTCCCCCTCTTTTTATACTGAGAGAGAAAGACAGACAGACAGAGAGAGAGAGAGAAAAAAAAACGTTCATGTATCCTTCCCATCAATATTCATGTGTTTACAGTGCCCAAGGCCCCAATAATCAAAATAGGAATGCCTGTGTATACATACAGCATTAAGGTGAGGAAGGAAAGGCTGCCGCTCAGTGACCCACACTAAGAATCCTCCGCCATTGTCAGCTGCTTAATAGGCAACATGCATGGCTGCCTCCATCTTACTCAACAGGGCTAATTCAGCAAGACTAAAGGTAGGAGGGAGAGGGAAAAGAATGCCCTGGACTTGCCTCAGAGATGGGTTGTTTTCTCATATTCCATACGTTATTTCTGGATGGCAGTCTTCAGTTGAGTGCAACACTGTGAAGACACTTTCGAGAAATCAGAAAAATATGCCAGGATGTGTCATGCTGCTGAGAGGGAGAGTGTTTTCACAAATCTGTTATCTTTCTTTGTATCCCTTACAGTGCTTTTGAAAATATCACAATAATTCCAGATCATACAGGGTATCAGGTATTTTCTTGATGAAAATTGTACCTCCTAAGATGGTCAGTTACAAAACTCTGTTTATTTGATGTCTTTCTTTTCGATACCCTCTCTGTTATTACAGAAATGGAATATATCCAGTGCCTTTGTTGTGTTCTGTATACATATTGTCTCAAGAAAAATATCGCCTCAAGAAAAGGCAATTTAGAAGACAAATGTGAAAAGGCTTTGAAATGGCAGTGAAATGGCCTTAGCAAGGAAAGTTAACTTTTGTTTACAACTTAAATCTTCGTTGTGGGAAAGATATGGAGTGGCTCTGACTTTTCTCCAGACAGGAGAGTGATGAGGCTCTCAGTGTTGGACAGACAGATAGGAACACACCGGCTATAGTTTCCAACAGAGAAGTCCTGACACACTGCAATCTGTTCAAATAAAAGCAGGTGCAGTTGTCAGACCAGAAGTGACAGGGAAGTGCATACGAGCTAATGATAGACCCAGAGTGGTACCAGCCAATCGCCACGGAGACGCTCTGTTGTTGTGATCCGGGCAGCCTCACAACCTCAGACACCTGACCTCTGGGTGGTGCTCGGAGGAAGTTCCCCTGGTGGCGGCTAACTGCTTATTTTGCCCAAAGCACAGCCGGCCAGTCAGGCCAGGCCAAGGTAGCCACTGGCATGTGACAGCTCTCTGTTAAACGCTACACGCAGGTGCGTTAAAATATGATGACTGATGACACTTTCGCTGTCTCTTGCAGATTAGAGAGCATCCATCACTCGGAACAAGAGCTGTCTGAAGGGAGCTGGAGGGCCCCCCTCTCAAAGGCAGACTAGTTGAAGTGGAACAGATTGTATTTGGGCGAGAGAGATAAGGATCATGGGCAAAGACCGACATGATGAAGTACTGTTGCGGAGAATGGAGGAGAAGTAAGAACAAGAGATACTGGAGAGGAGGGAACGAAAATAAGTACTTGTATGAATGAAAGACAAAAAATGTTTTTTGTTTTATTTTTGTTTTGAAGGTGAGATTTTTAGATTGTCATGAGTATTCCAGTGTTGACATTTTTGGAGGAGAGTAGCAGGCAAAAGCTGGACAGTCAACCTCACCATGAACCAGCCATGTAGTCCTGTATGAACACTGACAATTTGCTTGGTCTGTGTATAGTCTGAAGTCTGAAAAGTATAATTAAGATGCAAAACACATCAGCGGTTTTATTTTTTCCGCTTTTTCAGGAAGGTTGATTTTTGTTCTGGAGTGTACTAATGTGTTTCAATCTGTTACCATCTGCATTTATTCACAACAAAAAAAGCTGCTTATTCAGAATGACGCACAAGTAGTCGCACATTACAGTACCACCGAAAGCTGACTCACATCTCAAACTTCACTGATTGCCACAGACATACAGCAGCAGCACAGCAGGAAAGTGATGTGGTGTTTGGGCGACGCTTGGTGTGTGTAGTATAAAAACAGCTCAAATTGATGGGATCAACTCGGAATGAATCGTGAATTGCTGTCAGGGAAACCTGTTACCCTCACCTTGACAGGAGTCTGACAAAGTCGTCGGTCCTCGGAGTAAGAGCAAAGCCACCATGAGTTCAGAGAGAAGCGATGAAAGGCCGCCATGCGCCACGCAACGGACCTGCACTAGCGGCGCAATGTCAGAAGTTGGCTGCAGAGTTAGGATCATTAGTGGACCACAAAAGTGGCCCTTTTCATTTTCCCCTCCTGCAGAACTGGCGCCCACATCCCCCGTGGACGCCATGAAGTCGGCGCATACGGCTTTGTGGTGTCAGTCAGGCAGCCGGCCGACCGACCGGCCCCCACGCGGCCACTGCCTGGAGGACGAGAGGAGGGGAGCGGAGAGGAGAGGAGAGGACAGAGAGCTGTGGAGGTGGAGCGCTGGGATTAGTGGTCTAGTTAGTGGGAAAAGAAGCGTTGCGAAGCGATCCCCCAGGAAGGGGAGGAAAAGAGGAGGGGTGGATGAGGATGTAGGCGGGAGATGGAAAGAATGGAGTGTGTGTGCAACAAGAAGATACCAAAATGTGTTTGGTGTGTGTGTGTGTGTGTGAGAAAGAGAGGGAGGGAGGGAGGGAGGGAGACTGTTAAAAGGGAGAGAGACAGAACATTGTGTGAAGAATACAAACAAACGTTGCTGTTGACTACTGGTTCGAGCAACACTTTTCTGCACAATTCTGCTATATATCACATAGCCTTGTTATAGTTGAAAGTATAGCTATAGGGTTGAGGTTATGTAGGTACAGAGTATCAGAGTTCTGTTCCAGTCTCTTAATTAGTGTGGAGCACTGTGCTTAATGGTCTGGTCACAGTCACACTTTCCACTTTGTAAACATTTCAAATAAATACACACAAATATTGTTATTGGTTATGGAGACAGTTGGTCTGTGTATGAAGCAGACTTGGAAAATATTACAATATAATGGTAAAATGTATTACAAAGTCCTAACCTAGAAAAGCAGCGGAGTTAGTTGAATTGGGGGCTGAATGAGTGAGGACAGGTGCTGTTGTCGGGGGAGTGCTGTTGTCGGGGGAACACATCCATCTTGGTTGGTAATCACATGCTGCATCATTGGGATGCATGGGGGACGCTGGCCACACGTCGGCTCTGGCGGAGTGTGTGTGTGTGTGGACAGCCAGCCGTGGCCTGCGGGGGCCCATGAGTCAGCTGAAATCGGTTTAATGATGGCGCCCCGGTGGAGCGGAGAGGAGAGGAGCGGAGAGTGGAGAGGGGGAGTGGACGGCGTGGGCAGTGCGGTGGCTGCTGTCCTCATGGGTCTCCTATCTGGCCCTGGCTCCTCATGGGGCCGCTGGGAGCAGAGAAGGCCAGACCTGCTCACCCTCTAAATCAAGAGTGGGCCAATTCAGCTCATCAACCCAATTGGGTCTGTTGTGTCGTATGCTGCTAAGCAGGAGTCAACAGATCCCAACTCTCCATGAGGCAGTGTATGTGACACACACACACACACACACAAGCACACACACACACACAAGCACACACAAACACATACAAACACATACACACACACATACACACACACACACACATGATGATAATGATGACACTGAGGATAGAGACATTAACCCAGAAATAATACTGCATTACAGCAGAAATCAGAATTTAGAGCATTTTTCTGTCCCTACTATGATTCTACTCTCCCTGCATGGGGTACATTATGATGCCTTTTAATGTGTCTCACCACACCCCCAATTCCATTATGGTCTTTCTTCCCACGGACAGTGACAATGTATCATTTGAGGCATTATCTTAATAAAAGTGGCTTTGCAATCCTAACTGAACCATTGGAAATGTAAATGTGTGATCGCTTCATTGGAGTAAGAGGTGGAGACTGTCTCAGCACAATGTATTGTTTGTAAAGCGCTTGAGCTGACTATGAAGAGCTGAACACAGACACCAGTGTCTCCAGTGGAACACTAAAGCTTGTGTGGGGTGCTGTTTTTTCACCCAGCCTTCAGAGCTGAAATGGAAAAGGAAAAGTTATGATTAAATGGCCTGTAGTTTACCATTATTTGGTTTTGTTTGCTTTAGGTCTGTCTTTTAACTGCTTTTATCTTCATTTTGCAGGTGTTTAAAATGTAAACAAATATAAACTCTCAGAGAACCAAGATGCATTCAGTAAGGAGTAAGGAATGCTGGGGAATATTATATTTTTAAAGTTCCCTCAGAAGCACATGATTTAGTTGAGCACAGGGAAGTAATCTAGG
The DNA here is from genome assembly GCF_018492685.1 of Alosa sapidissima. Classification (NCBI taxonomy): domain Eukaryota; kingdom Metazoa; phylum Chordata; class Actinopteri; order Clupeiformes; family Clupeidae; genus Alosa; species Alosa sapidissima. Next base: position 36,179,984 of record NC_055961.1, on the reverse strand, counting down.
TTATTTATGAGAACCACCACACGCACACACACACACACACACACACACACACACACACACACACACACACACACGCGCGCACACACAATTTTCCGTTGACGATTCCTAGGAACCTGTAGCATATGGTATGGAGCCCTACTACTAGGTAAATAAGGAATAGAACATTTTGGTTCCAACCCCAAAGTTCAAAGTTAATGCAATTTGACATGCTGCATCACGACCACATTCTTCAAATGCATGAAATTCCATCCATATGCGGTGCCACAATAATCCATAATCTCATGACATGCATGTGCCAATAACTTTTGATATAAAGGTTCAAAGTGTACACACACACACACACACACACACACACACACACACACACACACACAGTGCACACAAGTTTGAACAGACACGTACTAGCACAAACTAGCACAAACACATACAGTGACATGAAGATATACAGATTTACTACTATAATGGTACTGCCATTACATTGCACATATCTGTACATGCTGTTTATACATTGTTTATACTACATAGCCATATTTATTCTGCCCTTATAAGGTAACTGCTAATACACTGCACATATTTATATTTCATTTATACTACTCTAAACCACCTTCTGTAAACCAACTGTATACTACTATCTACACTGCACTATATTTCTTATCCTGTCTATGCACCAACTGTCTATACTTTCACATTGCACTTTTCTGCTTTTTTGCACTTCTGGTTAGACACAAACTGCATTTCGTTGTCTTTGTACTTGTACTCTGCACAATGACAGTAAAGTTGAATCTAATTTAATACAGTTTCTGATTGAGATTACAAGGGTGTTTTAGCGATGGAGCAGCAGTTGGAGGATCTTTACATTGAAATAGCACTTTATCATGGGTTATTTAAAGGTGCTCTAAGCAATGTTCAGTAACGTCACTTCTGTTGAAGTGCAATACACATCTCGTCGTGAAAAAGTTTGTTAAGTTTGATGGTCCAGTCTGCACCAGGCTTATTGTTGCCATTTTTGGAGCCAGTGGCGGTGTTAGTGTTAGCAGCTAAGTAATAATTAGCTTCACACTCAAACTGTTAGCTGCCTTTCCTAGCGATAGCTGGCCTGACAAGGGATATGGCACTGGCTGAAACTTAGGCTTTGTTTTTAACTACATTTGTATGAGTGGTAGGTTGTGGCATAAAATTACTTGATTGTAGGCTTAGCTGTTAGTTTGTTGTTCAGTTGAACATATTTATCTAACAACTGTCTCTTTTTTTCTTCTATTTCAGTTAGGTGCCGCTTCACTCTGCTAGTGGATGGTGGTCTAATCAGGCTGACTGCAACCGGGTGGTCTATGTGAATGGATGGCAGGAAAGCACAGCACACATGAATTTCTAAATGAAGAAGAGTGAATAAATGCACTTGCTTTTCAAACTGATAACAAGTTGTCAATGGTTATTTATGCAAGCTTGTGTAGCCTAAACCAGACATACCTAGGCCTAGCCAATTTTATCCTGGCTGTAGATAGGCCTACATATTGGAAAAATGCAGAAATTTATTTACAGCAAATGTATATACTGTTTTCTGACTGCTGATGCTGTTTATTGTCAGTTTCTAAAGTTTAGACGAAGTAGGAAGTAACGTTAAGAATCTCTAGTCAATGTGATTGATTAGGCTGGACCAATGATTTCAAAGTTAGCGCCTGTTGTGATGCAAGTGTTGGAAAGGAATCCCAATGGTGAGTCACTAGACTTTGTTCACTTTGTGAAAGAGTTTAGATTTAGCAGCAGGCATGGAGCCACATCAAAATAAATCGCTATTTTCAAAAAACTGACAAGGGTCAAAACAGCCTTACACTTCGGTGGTCATTTGGAGAGGATCCCCACAGACTTTGAATGTGTATAGAGAGGTTTTAGTAAGGACACTTTCTGAAGCCAGTGCATTACCCCTTACTTACGCACAGACTTGTTTGACTTCATGCAATTACAATACAAACATGCATCCCGTTCAGCCAGATCTGTAGGGTAGTTGGAGTCACTTGCTGCTTTGTGCGTCGGGATGGGGAGCCAGAAGGCTCTTGTGTCCAGGCTAGCATATAGTTGAATTAATGATTGCAGGACTTATTTGAAGCAATTAGGTAATCTGAATTGTGGTGACCTTCAAAGTGACATTCAGATTTAGACATTAGTGCTTCAAAACTTTACCATCTTAATAACCATCTCAGAACAATCCGTGCAGACCTATATGTGTCTATAGTATGAGGTCCACTGTTACGCTGTGATCTGAGATATAGTATCTCTTCCAGGTATGGCGCTGGTCTCTCCAGAGTCCCTAACTGGTTTCCCCTCAGAGTCTCACTTATGCTAAAGCTCTATTTATGACACAATGATGGGTTGTCAAGGAGGTCATTACCGCTGATGAAAAATCAGCCTGTCCATAATATTAGCTATTTAGACCTTAATAGATCCCCTCTTCCCTAAAATACTAAAAATATAATTACAATTGAACAGGCTGATGGAGATCTGCACAGCCAATTACTGGCCAATGGACCTCCACAGGCCTCATCACTTCTGTAAATTCAGTCTGAAATGCTCCCTGTTAGATTACCATCTGAAATGTATTCTGAATACATATCACATCACAGCTTGCACGTGCTGGAAGTCATCCATCTGGACAGGTACATGTAGCCTGATTACAACCTTTAAGTGGAATGTTCCAAATCTCTCTCAACCAGTAAATATTTTGAATTTATTAATTCAAAATGTCATTATTTAACTAACAATAACCAAACATCTGAATTGTGTTGACATGTTTTGTCATGTTGGTGAGGAATTAAAAATGGTCATTGCACAGATGTACAGTATCCTACACTGCATGTCCAGTAGTGGCTAAAACTGGGAGTGCAGCATTTCCAGTGTGACGAGACACCCTAGGGCCATTCCAGACATTGTCCTTTAAAGTTACTAACGTCCAAATGACTCTGCTGACTCATAGGCTCACCCTCGCAGGAGAGGTGAGTGTGTGTGAGAGAGAGTGAGACTGTCACTGCAGTGGGCCTGTACTGCACTGTTCCACTTCTCCGAAGCCACGATACAGCAGCGAGCGAGTGCAGTGATTTACACCCGGCCCTGCCTGGGCTGCCTCAGCCTCCATGACAGATGGCTAAATCCAGCCGCGTGCAGGGACAGAGAGAGGGGGAGAGAGGGAGAGAAAGAAAGAGAGAGAGAGAGAGGAAGGCTGGAAAGGCAGTCAGGCTGGCAGCAGGCTAGCTGGCTGACTGTGTGCCACGGCGTAGGCAGGGCCTTCACTTAACATGTGCACTCTCCTGCGCCCCCTGGGAGGCACGGCACAAAGGGGAGTCGTGCTCAGGGCTCAGTGGGGCCACAGCATGGAGGTGGCAATGGCATCTACAATCCACTTTAACAGGGCATGGAAGCTATGGAAGGGTCAAGATGACTGTCCACTTCAATTTATTGAGGACTGTGACCGTAAATGCTTCTTGCTAAGACTCTGATGCTGTATATTAGTGTATTACTATACGGGATCAAATTGCTAATACTACTACTGATCCTGTACTGTGTATTTGAATAATTGTTATTCAAATATGCCGTGCTTAGTGTTTGTACTTGCAATCAAGTTAGTGATCTCATAATGTGTACTTACATGAAAAGCAAGTTGTGTTACAACTCTTAATTAAGGAATTAGGTCATTGTATTGTATTGGGCATATAAAAAGACTTGAAAGTCCAAAAGAAAGACCCCAAAATAACATCTGCGACCAAAACATGCAATACAGTTCTTAAGCGTGAGAGTTTTGCTGTCTCATTCAGTTTTTTTCTTTTCTTTTTTTCTTCTTGTTTTGAAGGGACCTGAATTGATGACTTTGCTGAACAGATTGGTGCTCTGGCTGCATTTGGCCAGTATGATGTCCTCATCTACCAGGAAGCATCCTAATAGTGTCTGGCCCGCTAAAGAAGTTGGCCCGCGCAACCGTCTCTCTCTCTCATTTATCATGCTGGGGGTGACACACTGTTTATGTCATTCAGGTGCTGGAAGACGGTTTCACATTTAGAACCGGCCACCTTGTAAACTGCTGCCTCTCGTGAAATGGTACTCAATCTCACTTTAAGTTTTCTTGTGACAAAGCATTTTTTGTTTTCTCTCCACACAACAGGAGTTTTGCTGGGGGGGGTGCACAAAGTGATGCTGGTGTCAAAACTGCAACATGTCATCTTGTTGTCTGGTCTTGTACTGTATATTAATATAGATTTTTGTCACTGGATGTCAGTAAGCCCACTCAATGTATTAGATCTCTGTCTCCTGGTACACATGTGTTTTAATTATCAACTAATTACTAAAATAATTTATTGATTAGCTAAGAGCAATGAAAGATGTTGATGAAATCCTCTTATGAATTTCTATACCTACCTACCTACAGTATATGACATATTGTTAATGACCTATTATGAATGTGTGGTTATTTACTGCAGATTAAACTACATGGAGCAGAAACTTCCTGGGATGTGACTTATGTATTATAGTGCATTGAACAATGACAAGCGACAAAGTATAAAAGTTTATGCATTGTATTTTCTTTAGTAATTACATAGAAGGGGAAATACAAGGGTTGATTTTTTTGAGGAGAATACAATAAGTTCAACAGTGTTCTGTACATGACCAGTGTCACAGCAGGAGAGAGCCGCTCAGACCGTGCAGACGCAGGCCCCCCGATGGGTGCAGCTCAAACGATTCAACCACAGAATCTGGCCAGGTCAAGTCCCTAGTAGCAGCTCGCAAATTACTAACACAAGAAATCAAATCAAATCAAATCAAATCAGATCAAATCAAATCATAAATGCATGTTCACCAAAGTCACACATTACAAAATGGTATGCATATACATATATACATAAAGAAAAATATAAAACAATCAAGATGGAATAAAACATGGTGGTAACATTATGTGGTACAGCATCAACATGGCTAAGCTGGGGGAGAGGGGGCGATGAGTGGAAGAGCTGCTAGTAGAAACTAACCACAGAAACACGCATGATCAAAATATTCAGTTGATGGTCAAAGTACAGTTGAGAGTTATACATTCATCCTGAGACACCATCACTGAAAATGTGAGAAATTTGGGTCTAAAATAAATGTCTTTTTTTGTTAGCAACTCTTGATTTATGTTGTGATATCCAGCCTACAAATTACTTGTACGAAGGGATTGCCTTTTGTCGTGAATCCAATCACAAAAAACACTTCAACATAAGCTGATGATTAAAAAGGTTTCTTACATCGCCACACCTGGGCCAATACAAGCCCTTGGACACACACACAGGGGAGGTGTTGGGAAATTAAATAAGGCATAGGAATCAGTACTGAGTGCCAGGGGATAAACATGTCAACAGGGTAGAGGTGCAAGAGGTACTTAAATCGTGCTTGAGGTCCAGGACAGTGTGTGTCGGCAAAGGCAGGACCTCTTCCTGATTATATATGTGATGAAGGAGAAACACTCTACGTGTGACTTTGCAAACAAATTAAGTGTGACAAAAACATTACTCTTACTTTAACAAATGAAACCAACCCCCACTTAGTAAGGGAACCCATGAGCATAAGCCTGCCCTGGGGATTCCCTCCATAGCCACTACAGAACCAAACTCAAAACTTTCAGATTGTGACCTTCAACATTTCTACACTAGTAAATGTCATCACATCCCTCAGTGGACTGATCTTAGTGTGAGCTCCTAGTTCTACAAGTCTAGAAAGATCTACAACTAACTTATCTCTGCTAGTTACTGCCTTAACGTGGCACCGCCACCAGCCAATCATACAGGCATTTACTAGTGTGAAATATGGGGCTAACAACCACATAACAACCACATTAAAACATTCCTGGATCTATGTACCCGTCACATAGCACTGCATTGAACCATTGCCAGACAGAGTGAATGGGACCAGTGTAACTCAAAACTGATGCATGATTTCGCAAGTGCCAACTGGGAGTGGCACGATCCCATATAAATGTGGACGAGGTTTCAGATCATGGCCCCTTTGATGTTCGCTTTTTCTTTTTCTAATTAGTCAATTCTTTTCATTTTATTTTGCCCTCTTTTTAAAAAACTGGGGTTTTAAACTGTACAATTAATGAGAGTGGGTCAAAAAAAAAAAAAAAACCCTATAAAAAGACCCAATATTAAAGCGTTGAGTCAGAACATCCTCCTTCCTGCTTCCCCAGCTGTCAGGGCTCGCTGCCCCAGCATGGACTCTTCAGCTGGCCGTGGTGTCTATCTACTGTACACATGGGGGAAGGCTGGATGGAGGGCAGACTCGGCACTGCATGCATGCAATGCATGATAACATACAGTTATGTCCTTTAGTATTGTTTATGTATGGTTAGATAATTTTTGCTACAATACAAACATTTACAAATTTGGTAAAAAGAAAAATGTTGCTGATTGTGCCTCCTTTTTCATGCAAAGAATGTCGGAGAGGATCATTTCATGGTCACAATGTAAAAGCTCTTGTTTGACCCCAGATGTAATTCATGGCGTTTTGTTTGTTTTGATTTTTTACGGTAATAACTTCCAACGTTGGCTGTGACCAATGTGGAAAAAACAGTGCGTCACTCAAGTTAATAGTGACTGGCGAAATCTGTTTAATAAGGCATCTGACTGAACTGAGAGGGTGGTAAAGAAACCAGCTATGATTTTTTTGGAGTATGAAATGTAGTGAACATATGGAACTGAATCAAAGCATGTGTTGTAACAAGAATGAATAGAAGAGTCATAAATCCAGATATTTCCCAAATAAAATAAAATGAAATCAAATAAGATCCATTACATATCCATGACAAGAACTCTACTTCAGAATCAGTTGCTGAGATGACACACATCAGTCCTCTTCAAACCCTCACTTTAAATGAACTCTGCACATCAAAGGCCTCTTAGTTGGAGTAAAATAGTTGTTTTTTTGACAAACTTACGAAAACTCAGCCAAGACTTAACGCATTCCACTCTTATATTGATTAGGTCCTCGTCTCAGGAAGCTCCCGACCAAGCGAGGAGTGACGGAGCATTTAGGAGTTCCATGCCGCTACACGTGCTCATCTCAGAAACATTCCTTTCCCTTTGAGATTGTACTCCGCTATCTTGGGGAAGCGACCCGACATATGAAGCCATTTTGCTAGTGATTGAGAACCTCTAGTCCAGTCTTTGGCTTTCCATTTATCCATCTGTTGCTGTTGCTGTTGTTTTTGCCACTGTTGGTTAAAGTGTGAATGTGTATGGGTAACAGCACTGTGCAAAAGAAAAACCCAACAAAAACAAAAACACTGTAGTTGGCCTTTTGTAAGTTTGAAAAAATACCTCCATTAAAGTGAAAAAGAAAAGCAAAAAATATAAAGGAAAGTCTTTAGAAAGCTCTATAAAGCCCTACAGTGCGGCGCCACACACTAGGCTATGTCTTTTATCCTGCGCATGTAGTCGCGCAGCTCCTCGGGATCTTGAAAGCCCATGTCTTGGCAGACCCACTGGATGTCCTCCTCGTCGGCGATGGGGATGGAGTTGTAGGGCATGTCCTCGGTGGGCAGTGTGGTGAACGTGGTGAACTTGACCCGCTTGCGCTTGGATGTGGGTGAGCTGCCATCCTCAGCGTGCTCCTTGGTGGAGCCGCCCGAGCTGCCGTCGCCGCGTCCGTGCACCTGGCTCTGCACGCTGGTCTGTGAGCTGCCGCTGCTGTGGTGGTCGCCATGGCAGCACGTCTGCACGCCCTCCAGCGGGTTGCTGGGGCTCTCCACCTGCTGCGGCGACAGGTCACTCTGGGCACGCAGGGGCTGCCCGTTGCCCAGGAACACCCAGTGGTGCGAGTGGTCCATGTTGGCCTGGCCCTCAGGCGGGATGCGCTTGTGCCGGTACTTGAGGACGAAGACGATGCAGTTGATGAGGAACACCAGGATGGCCAGGCAGAAGACGCCGAGGAGGGCGTACATGCCAATCTCAAGGTCGGTCATGCTGCGGGGCAAGGGAGGATAGTCATCGTCATCCTCGTCCTCTTCATCTTCCTCAGTTGGGGGCTCCTGGTTACCAGTGGTCGGGAAGTTAGTGTAGTCGATAGGAACGCTTGCAGGCTGCTCATTGGATGGCACATACCCTCCCCCGCCAACGTTGGTGTCAATGATAGGCTGCCTCGTATTGGAGGGCTCCCTGGTCTCAGGCTCGCTCTCCTCCTCCTCGGAATCTTCCTCTGGTCCGAAGCGGACCTTGACGTACACGGACGACGCGCCAATGACGCTCTTGCGTTTGGTCTTCTGGCACGCCTCGCATATGGTCATCTCCACGCGCACAAGGTCGCCGGAGCCCTCGCCCTCGGCCGTGACCACGGGCCAGCGCTGGTACTGCTGGGTCACGGAGGCCACCTTGTCGTCGAAGGTGGTGGCGTTCAGGTTGTAGTCTTTGGGATCGTAGAGACTCAGTGGGGCCACCGTGCTGTCGCTGTAGTAAACCCACACCGACAAGCTGGCTTCCTACAGAGGCAGATGGCAGAAAAACAAACAGAGAGAGAGAGAGATCGAAACAGAAAGAGAAAGAGAGAGGAACATGGGAGTGAGATACAACAGCTGATGAGACCAATGCTTCCATCATCACACATTCATTAACTGGAGGCATTCACTATCAAACAAAAGGATCATTTTTGCCTTCAGCTTGCCCATTTCCACCAGACAGATTCTTGCTTGTGCCATAAAACATACTGTACAACAACACTCACAATGTGTCAAAGGCAACTTTCTCACATCTACCTGTTTTTCAAACAAAAGTGTTTTTCAATAGCTCACCTTGTGGAAAGGTAAAACTACCCTGCATATCTTTGTCACAGCATTCTAAGCTGTTGATCTCTCTGCATGACAGCACTTGGGTGCAACCGTGACTTCGGAACAGAGAGGCCCAGAGAGAGTTCAGATGCTCTCCGTCACAGTGAAAGGAGAAGGGGGTTGCTAGGGAGCAGCCCAGGATAGACACTGGCCATTGTTGTCCTGAGGGCTGCAACAGACAGACCTGCCTGACTGCACAGCGGCCTTATCTGACAGATAGTGTATGGTCCATGGAACAATAGAAATAACGCTCTGCTTGAAATCATGCCCCGGCAATACAGGTTAGTTTTCTGAACAAGGGAAAAAAAGAAAAACTTTCTGCTAAACTGTAACCGGAGAAAAAAACAACAGCTTCTCTCTCTGTCAGGGGCTTTTTAGCAGGCAGCGGCGGCAGCTCTTTTAATCAGCGAGGCAGGAGTGCACTGCACCCACTGGTCTCCGACGGGACACTGGAGGGCCAGGAGTGCTGACAAGCTCCTCTGTCACGCAGCGGCGTCAAGGTTCCCGCTGCCGCATCCCGTTCCCAGCACTGTTCCCCATCATCTCCACTTGTCAAGATAAAGGAGATCTTTGAAATGGGTGATTTGAATAATGCAGCGAACACGACGCCGCTCCTCATGAGCCTGGCACATTTCTGCCACATTAGAGGAGTACACCTAAAAATGGGTGGAAAGGTGGGCGATTTGCACTCCCAACTAATCATTGCGTGTGTGTGTGTGTATGTGTGTGTGTGTGCAGTGCAGAATACGCCTGAGCACATCACCCTTGAACCTGTTTTATTATGATTATATATCACCACAAATCCAACAGTGTGGAATCCAAGGGAGAGTTTAATTGAGCGAAGGCATTGGGCGAGAGAGAGGCGAGCGCGTGTACGAGAGCAGATGTGCCTCTGAAACGTCAGGTTTTTACGAGCTTCCATATACCACTTTGGGCAAAATCTTTCCAGCGGAGGAACATTATTTTAATTATTAGGATGGTCAGCAGCAGCACTGCAGGCCTTTGTGGAGGCAACGGTGCAAAAAAAACGTGGCATCTCGTGGCTGGAACGAGTGTAATGTGCGAGTCGAGCGTTCCAAAATAGCAACACAGCGGTGGCCGTGTTTGGCCTTGTGGCAGGTTGTCCGTCAAAAGCGGGGAGTGGCCAGCGCTGCGGACATATAGTACAGATTAGCCATGCTGTGTGAAACCGCTTCAAGGACTCCTCTGAGGATGGAGTCCCCGAGCAGGGGAAAAAGCTCGCATTTATGGCTCGGGCCTCGGAGAGCACTTAAGACAAGACATTACGCTAATTAAATCTAAAGGTGCTCAAGCAAGGGGAGGCCCCAGAAATTGGCTTTTAATGCAGAGCCGGATGAAGGCCCGGACTTGTCTGATGTTGGATTTGGCCACAGGCACAGGGGCACGGCACAGCAAAGCCCTGCTCTCTCGGCTTCAGGAGAGAGAGGCCAAGCCTCTTTCAATATGGTGTGTGTGTGTGTGTGTGTGTGTGCATGCCCAATTATGGCTTTGGGAGGATTAGAAAGCAACGGAACAACAGCCCCCAGGTGCTGGTTGAGAGTGGGGGGAACTGAGGTGGCGGCATGTTTTTGGCCTCTTATTAAACAAGACATTCTCACACCGGGAGCCGCGTTCCTTGGCAGAATTTAATAAACCTGAATATCAAACAGACTGTGTCTAGTTATATTTGGCTTGGGTGTGAATGGCAAAGCAATCAAGGCTCAACTGTGTCCACATAGCTCAGCTTTTGGATATTGGGGTGCGTTTACTGTCCTGGTATCTAAGCTTGGTTTAATTTGAATATATTTCACAAATACACGCTTCTGATCAAGTCATACAACGCTAAATGATCCCAACATGATTCCTGTACAGAGGTTGATTGTGATACTCAAAGATGGCAGATTCTGGCATATTTGCAGGCCATCAAGCTAAAGCAAAGCAAAATATTTTTATGCCACACATAGGTCTTGTTTCCATGACACTTGAGGGCTCTGCATATAATATACAGTACAGCACACAGAGAACACTGCTGAATGAAACTATAGTACATGGTGTAGTTGATATAACTTATAATGTTAAATAACATTAGACCACACAATTTTGTCCAATATTGGAGGGCATACACATAGGGCAGATAGTGGTATTAGTTTCTCAGTGAAGATACATTGGTATTTGCAAGGGTTTGAAATCCACTCAAGAAGCAGTCGCTCCAACATAAAATTCATTCTCAAGATCCCATCAAGATCACCAATGAGCATGAGGAGGTACATGTCAATAATTGTCCAGCAAACTCGCTCCTGTTCCTACGGATCATTTGTGGCATGTGATTATCATGACCATCACGCATCACCTCGAGCCAACATACCTGCTTGGGGGTGGTGAGAGTCTGCAGCCCCGTTGCCTTAGCGACCATTGTGTGGCTGTTGCCAGGACTAGGCTGCAGTGACAGCGACAGGCCAGAGATGGCATGAGCTCGCAGCTCCAGGACAGAGACTTTCTCATCAGTGACTGAGAATGGAGCCTCTCCCAGCACCGCCTCCACAGCGGTAGGGGATTCCACCTGTGAACACATGAATCATCCTTAAATAACATCATGTAGGCAGGCGAACAAAAAACCCTAAACAAGCCAAGCCTGACTGTCTGATCTAATTCTGTATGTTTTGCATTGTTTACATTGTGCTACACCGATTCTAAGCTTTGTTGTGGATGGAGATACTCGTGATCGATAAGAGAAACCAAAGGTCACATTGTTCTCATCAATATACTCCCTCTAGAAGTACAGACTGATGGAGTGTAGACTGGCTAATGCTATGATGCTAGGCTATTCTCCTGGTGGTGACTGCATTCCTCCTTGTGTGAAATCCAAAGAGCAGGATCTAAACTACTTCTCTGTACTTCCAGCCCTAGCTCCCCCCATCTCACTGCAACTCTTCTACTCAGAGTCACAGATGCTTGTTGTCAAAGGCTGACTAATGTACTGGAATAACAGGCACAGCTCATTGCCCATTCAGCTCTATACATATCCATGTGTGTACACATTTCCAATATATCTTGAGGGGATAAAGTCATATGTGTGTGTACGCTGCTTCAAACATCATTTTCTGTTGTCTCCACTAACCACCAACAAAGTCTATGGACATCTCCACACATTGTCTCTTTAAATAGAGAGAAACGACTAATTTACAGCTGAAACGTTTGCCCTACTCGAACTTGGAAGGCTACGTGACCTTCCTGCAAAAAAGCCTTTTCGAAAGTTATTGGAGTAATTTGTTAATTTCTGCCATCCATTTGTAAGAAGGGTACAAAGGTAATTATGACCACAGGCTGATCACTAGGAGTGATCACTGCTGGACTTCTGTTTTTCCGTTTTTGTATGGTCTGTGGTGTATTGCAATAATTTTCCCTGATAGAAGCTTGCCAAAGCAAGGTTTATAAAAATGAAAAGCCTAATCAAGAGAGAGAGAGAGAGAGAGAGAGAGAGAGAGAGCGACAGTGTCAGTGAGTGAGTGAGTGAGTGAGTGAGTGAGTGAGTGTGTGTATGTGTGTGTGTGTAAGTGTAAGAGAGAGAAATTAAACTGAGGGCTCTACATATAAACATATATCTGACTTGATGTATTTTGTGTAAAAAGACATGCTATAGTTTTGGGGACTTCACTTCCTTTGCAGCCCGTTTCCAAGTGGGAATGAGGACTATGCAAAACTATCTGCACTCTTCTAGAATTCCTAATGATTTAAAGACACTAGGCTCACTAGTAATCATTCTCATGCATGTCGATGAGAACATTCAGTACAACAAAATTTTAGTCTCCAACCAGTGACTGCTGAGAATAGAGATGGCAAGATTGGCCTTTCCCAATTACCAAGCCTAATTGATTGTCTGGACTATGCCATTACTTGTCTTTTGTGTAACTCGTTTAGTTTCATGAATGAAAGAATGTTTCATTGCAAAGTCAAAGGAAAGACACCCCATTTTCTTCTTTCTCAAGATCGAACTCTTCCACAGCCTGCTAAAAACTCATTTTCGAGATAGGAGCAGAAGGACAAAACAACCCAAAACCATTCTTGTATTTCAAGGGGAGAAAGTTGCATTCTTCAAATCAGGTTCAGAACTTTCCAGCATCTCCCTATTGCCAGTTATAAATCCCTCATCTTGCATGGCGGCAGATGCCGAGGCAGATGAGCAAGATTGAAGCTGCTGTGAGGGATCATCTATCATAGTCTAGGACGCTCTGCAATGGCCATTACAACACCTGAACCACCAATCTGAAGGGAAGGTCTGATGTGTGCGCTTTTATATAACAGTTGCTTATTTAAGTGGCCAAATGTTCGGGATGTTGAGGGCTAAATTGCGTTTGTGTCCTTCAATTTCAGTAAGCACCAACAGTAACCCTTTAGGATTCTGCTTAAAAATGTACAGGCATTCCAGGCAGGCAAAGCTAAAATGTACTGTATTTGTCATCTTTTAAACGGCTCTTGTTTTGATGGAATCTGTAAACAAATGATTTTAAAGTGCTTTGTAAACATAAACATTAACATAAGCGCTGTAGGGTGCTGTGCTGCTGTGTGGGGTGCTGTGACGAACTGGGCTGACGGGCGGACTGACCTTCAGCGAGGAGGAGCCAAGCTCCAGGCCCACCAGCACCGTGCGGTCCACCAGCTCGGCCACCCGCGCGTCCACCACCTTGAGCGAGTCCTGCACCAGGTCGGTGACGTCCACCTGCCAGTCCGGGCCCAGCATGGTGATGACCTGGTTGGTGCCCTCCGTGGAGGTGGTGTGGAACTGCGTCAGCACCTTGACCTGGGCGCGCTGATACTGCAGGGCACAGCCGCGGCTCACCTTGCGGTCATCGTCGTCGTCATCCTCACTGTCACGGGCAGATCTGGGGGACAAAAACAAAATGGTGGATGGGTTTTGAACTATGCGATCCACCTTATTTGAGAAACCCGACTTCCCTCCGGTTTTCATCTTCCGTGCATTCTGTTTACATAAGAACGTTGGATTGTGGAACTGTGGATTGGGCATATAAATACATAACAGCTGTGTTTACATTGTCAGACTGTATATCTCCATAGTGCAATGCTGCTGAAAGAGGATGCCTGCTAACCACGAGCCTTTGCATTCTAATGCGATGTAGGAGCTTGTAGCTAGCCAAGAGGCAGTGTGTATTTTTAAAGAGGCCTTTCTCCAACGCAGCGGGACCTCGTAACAAGGTAAACCCTCCCTCCCCAGCTGTGCCCACCGAGCTAATTAATCTCCGCTTTGACGTCTCCTCAGACACCTTGAGAGGTACAAGTGCAGGTTGTCTGTCAGGGACTGACAAAGCATATCCATCGCATTGATTTCAAAAAGCTGCGGAGAATGTAGAGCAGTCCCGTGTAGGCCGCCTGAAAGCGTAAGCATCAGCAGGAACATGTGCTGTGTGCTGGACAGGTCGCTCCGAGGGGAAGCGCGGGAGAGAGAGAGCTTATTTGTGCTTCGTCGGCCCGATTGCGGGGTAAACAGCGGCCTTGGGGAGGCGAGGGTCGTCAGTTAGGGAGGCAGTGAAGCTAACAGACGAGTCGTCTCTTTTTCTTTGGGGAGGAGGAGAGAAGCCCTCTCCAGCACTCTCCTGCTGTGATCTTCTCCGTTGGGTCACCGGGAGTCAGCCACTGAGAGACTGCATCTAGACATGGGAGGAATCTTGAGCAGAAGTTTGTCTCTTCTCATTAAGATCCTCCACAAATGTGCTCCAATGCCCAGTTGCCTCGCTTTGCAAGGGTGCTTATTTTCACTTCTTCTTAAGCAACCACACTGGATGAAAGAGCCAGAGACACAATTCATCTGTTGGATTTCCAGTTTTTACCCTGAAATATGTTCAGCATATGTCGACCCAGACCAGGAACAGTTTGCGCAAATTATCCGAATGAGAGGAAGCTAAAATTAACTAGACATCTGCATAATTAAAGGCCCCTGCAGATGACTGTCAGCCGTTCAACGAGCAAGGTGAAAACACACCATGTTTAAGTTTTGGCTCTTCTAAGAGACTCTGTAATGACAGTTTTAATAATTAAAGTGCTGGAACCTCCTACGCTTTGTGAATGTACACAAGTTTGGGTGTGTGCGGTGGTGTATATCCCTCGCTAGCTCGAGCAGGGAACCCTGTTGGATCTGGATCGCTTTGTATGGATTTACCTCCTGCCTGAATGGGATTAGTCAGCAAAACGAGATTTAATTTCAATCTTAATTGTCCATTTAAAGCCATTCAATTATAAGAAGACATTTGAATAAAACCCGAAAACCCAACACATGTGCATAAGAACAATCTGGTATTGCAGCCAAACCATTGCTAATCTCATTACACAGTATACCTGGAAATATGGAGATTCAGGAGATTGCTCAATGCACAGGAATTTGATATCATCACAACTAGTCAGGCTAACACTCGACTGCAAGGATTTACACTTCAATCCAATAAAACTAGAGAGAATTAGAGAGAATTAAGAGAGAGAACACACACACACACACACACACACACACACACACACACACACACACACAGAGTGATTGAATTAAGGCTGCATACCTTCTGTCTGGTAGGATGGGGACTCTCCAGCCCTTGATGAAGCTCAGTCGACTGTCGGAGAGCTCCACATTGAGGGGCAGCTTGGGCACCCACACGGTCAGCTCCAGCGGGCCGCTCAGGTGCTCGTAGGTGAACATCACCCTGGCGTTCATGGAGCCACGCGTCTCCTTTCCGCTCACATACACGTAGTCACAGCTGTCCGAGACCTGCAACACACCACGGTTTGAAAATGTGTACATTTATCTTCACGGTTAAGATAAATATCATGGCTTTTACATGTGACATGAGACACATATGATGCTGAAGGGCCACCTGTTAGGAAAAGCTGCAGTGGATTGCTGTGCAGCAATATGGATATCACAGAGGAAATGAATGAAAAAAGATTAATACTGTATTCAGTCAAATACCTAAGCATGCACACACATTCGGACACACATTCTCTCTCTCTAACACACACACACACACACGGAATCATACAAATGGTGTATTTGTATTTCAATATTCACAGTTCTCATATACTCTACAATACGCACTCGTTGGAGATAAATTATGGAGTAAGAAAACGTGTGGTAGTGAGATGAGTATTCACCCCCCATCTCAAAAGACAGCAACCAGATTCTCATAAATGCGGCACCGTTTATCAATAAATAATTTACTGTAATAGCTAGCTAGCTTTGCTTTAGGATACCATCTATGATTTATCGGAGGGTCCTGGGCAGCTGACACTGTAATCAGAGAAGCTAATCTGCTGCAAATGGAGGTCGAGATCTGCCGTCTTTTCAGGGCTGGGGATTCATCATAGTGTGGGGTATCAGTGTAATAAAATACTGCGCCTTCCCAGACTCCCCACGCGGTTCCCCATATTATCAATAGGGAGGATTGATCTGGAGGTCTTTCCTCACTGTCTCTCAACATGTGGCTCAAAAGCACACAGCGTGCCCACACACACAGCCAAGGCTGCACACGCCAGCAGGTAGTAGGAATCACATTTCTTTCGCTGTTTCTTCCCAGCTTGAATTTACTACGTTGTACTCAGTAAGATAACAACAAGGTCAAATTGCCTGACAAAGGCATATTTATCAACAATTGGCCCTAATTTAATAGATGCATGCCATGTTTTCTTATGGCACAAAGAAGGGCATCATGTAAAGCTATTTTAATTACTAAACAACTATTAAATTCATGGGACCTTGCAAAATATTTTTTTTCAGATTTCTAAAGACCCTTTTCATTATTTAGCATTATTACAGATACTGTTTAAAAAAGTGAATGTTCTATTCAACATTTAGGTCCGATCGAACGATTGATTGATTTCTGATTGGTCAAATGGCACTTCATAAGTGGGGATATTCTGGCCCAACCCCACTCAACAGTAATCACTCTGCATTTGATATACTTAAAACATTGAATTGTAGGATGTCAACAATCTCCATCCATTCAAAGTGAGACAGCAGAATTGCAGGCAGTGATTTACCTTTGAAAGTTATCGAGTGAAAGATTCAAGCAAATGAGGAATGCAAAAGTTAGGGGGCGCATGTAAGGAAGAGGCAAAAATTAAAATGTAAATAATGTACACTAATAGCCTTAGTCCTCTTGGCTGCAGGTTGACACAATTTGTTGCTTGGCAACGTTTGATGTTCAACACTGCAGTTGGCACTATATTTTGGAGTGGAGATTGAATAAGCAAAATCAAATTAAACAAATGATCTATTGGCCTACACGTTCTCTATAAAAACATTACCGCTAGTGAAAATTTCAGAATGCAAACTAATTGTTACGGACAGGATTTAACTTTGCTGAGCTTTTATTAATTCAACACAACATAATATTTTCACAATCACAATTTCATTGGGGTAACACTTTATAATAACTACACACAACTCATCATTTATTAAGCCTTTGTTACTTATTAGTTAAAGGTTTCTTCATCATTAGTAATTTCCTGTTCATACATAATTTATCATCAGTAAAGCATTTGTTCACACAATTATAAATGGTTTGTTCATAGTAAATAAGCCTATCCAAAAAAATATGTTTGTAAGTACATGATTTATACTTAATAAGTAATGAATCAACCACTTAAAATGAAATCATTTTCTTATTATAAACCAGTTGCAAACTATTACAAAATGCTTTGTTCATAATTTGTAAAGCATTGTTCCTATGTTAATTCTTATAAATAAAGTATTTGTACACACAGTTATAAATGGTTTGTTCATAGTAAATACGCCTATATCTAAAATATGTTTATGAATTATTGTTAATACTTAATAAATGTTGCAATAATATTTTGTTGATTAAGTAATATTTCCATTTTAACAGTTGTTACATACACATGCACTAATGATTAGTTAGGGCGAGGATACATATTTTATAAACCAAAATGAGTTGTAAAGATTACATTCACATTCATTTATTTAGCAGACAAGCGACGTACACATGTCAATTAAATTGAAGGCCATTGACATGACAGTGAAAGCCGAGAATCGAACCCCCAACTTTTCAGGCTACTGCATGCTAGACCTGCTCCTTATCCACAGTACCTTGGCCCAGATAGAACCCCCTACAACTATGCAAGAGTTTCTGTTTTCTTCTATTACACACTGTTATTAAACATCTGTAAACTATTTGCTGTATTCTTCATTTGCAAAGCATTATTCCTACATTAATTCTCATTTGTAAATCATGTTTACACACAGTTAAAAATGGTTTGCTCATAGTAAACATGTGTGTAGTTATTATAAAGTGTTACCTTTAATTGTTTAAATATCTTCATGGTGTGCACTGTTGTCAAAGCCACAGCAACAAACAGGCTAATGATAATTCCCCATTTCACTGGTTCCACAAAGGTTTCCTAGCATCGTATGAGTGCATGCAAACAAATAACAGCTCCCTCCAGACTCCCCCATTTGATGTTCCATCATTTGCAGCACTGTCTTTATGTCACAGCTTGGTGCCCTTTCAAATAAGGGCAAAATATATATATATATTTTTAACCAGAAAGGCCTATTTGAACAACACCATTATCCAGGTATCTCAACTTCTCACTACCCTGCTCATGCATGTCATTAGTGCCAAGATAAAATATATTATGCATATTGACATAGAGACAAATCACCTGAAACTCAAACTGCTCTTCAGTTGGGCCATTGGATGGCTGGGCTAAAACCTAGAGGCTCCTGTGGCCGCTTGATAAACTCGGCTGCCTAATTGTGAGTCAAAAGCGGTTATGGACTACAGGCCTGGCGTGGTCCTGGAGGGCACGCGGGCCGATAGTGCTATCATGCGCCGGGGCCAACATCAGCTTGGCATGGGAGCCCTAATCTGTTGTGGCACCTTCCATGGTGCCAGCCGAACGCTGGGGGGTGGGGTCAGGGCAAAGTGGCACGAGAACTAGCGTGCCCCGAGTGCCCTTGCCCTACTTATGCCCAGAGTGCAAGGCAGGAGGGAGAAGGCGGAGGAGAGTCGTTCAGTTAAGCCCCCCCCTCCCCTCCCCTGCCCTGCCCTCTCTTCTTGCAACCAGCCATTGGTGAGACAGGCACTGCACTTACATGGCACGGTCTGTGCAGTGGCGAGACGGCTCAGCACGCACTGAGGAAAGTGGGCGTCTGCAGTCCTCTCCCAAGTCTCAATGCAGTACACATAAAGTATGAAAGCAATGCAATGAGGCATTGCTCTTTTCCCATTTACAGAGGCCTTGTTTGCACATCAACACCGTGAAGCACAGCTAAAGGGAAACGGGAGAGGAACACTCCGTTATCTGTTTTCTACACACGTCATATACACGTCCCTTTCACCTGTCGGCGCAGATAAACTCAGACGCTGACTAGCACCTGACTCCTTATGTTCAGGGGTGAGAGGTAGACGTGTCATGTGGGTGAGTAATGACTGAGCAGGATAAAGTGTTTGGAGCGAGCAGCAGAGGAGAGCGAGGCTGGGGAAATGTGGAGCTGCACTGCGGACTCGTGCCCGTCCTCGTACGGCCAGCGTGACTAACGCCGTCTTGGGAGGAAGGATCAGCTGGAGGACTGGCACTCAAGAAGCAGTGCTCAGTGTCAAAGCCCCACAGGGTAGTCACCCACTGCCCCCCTCCACACACACAGTCACACACACACACACACACACACACACGTACGTTCACATACACACTCACACATGCGCACATACATGCACGCACTCACAGACACACGCACTCTATCACACACACAAACACACACCATCAATCCAGACTCTCGCTGTGACCAGCACTGTCCTTACACATGTCTTAAGAAATATTGCCCTCATAAACCGGCAGTCTTTTACATTCACATGGGAACAAGGCTATTAATTTGACATGCACTAGTCATAAAACAGGGAAACAATACCAAAGATATACATCATAGAGGCCAGCTTATGAAATGAACACATATGGGCCATACAGTCTCAACCAATTACCATATCAATTTGCACGGCCAAATAAACGTAAAGTAGTATAACACCATGAATTCATGCATTTACTAATATAATATGCATGGCTACAGGCAGAATAATGCTTCCAGGGAAAATGCACTGGGCCTGAGCCTGTTCTGTCTGTTATGTGAATCTTTCTCATAGAGCAGAGAGTGTTTTATTAGACTGCCAGGACTTATGTACATCTCGGCTTAAAGGGCTTCTCTTGCATTAGCCTTCAGAGCTCAATGACCAGGCTAGTCAAGCAAACCCACTCGATAACACAGGCCAGATAGCTACCTACACACAGCGTAACAAGAGTCAATAATAATTCTAAATCTTAAGAGGATTAAAAGAAAATGTCTTCTTTCCCCTCATATGGGTGTGCCTGTATGTCCTTTAAAAAAAAAAAATGCAGTTTATGTCAAAATCCAATTAGGGGTACTCATTGCCAAAATTATTTTGTATTCATTCAAGGTTTGCACAAAGCAGAACCTTGAACCAATTCCAAGCTATAATATTGGAGCAAACTAAATTACCATACAGAGATTATTAGGAATGTTCCAACATAAAGCAATAATGTGCAATTGGCAATAGTTTTATGGTTACACTGCAATCTTCACACTTTATAAAACTCAACAAAAAACTAAAGAGAGGAGGGAAATCTCTTTCTAGGCACTGCAAACCATATCCACTTGAGGGAAAAGAACTGGCTGAAAAGGATTATTCAACAGACAAATAAGGGCTTAGAGGCTACACTAGGATGATTATTTTATCTGCGAGATGGGGACGCCGTATTTTAAGTCCAGCTTTCCCTGAGGGCCACATCCAAACAGTGGATCCCAGGACACTCTAATGCTCACTTTGCAAAATGAACACATGAGAGACTAAAAGAGCTAACACATTAATTCCTATCTAAACACAAACATTTTCTCAGCGCACACCTTTTACATTTAATGCTAGAGGAAAAGCAGTCGTCTCTGGACTGACTGGGGCCATAATCCCTAGTCAGAAATGTCAACATCTTGGAAAGTATGAAAGCGTGGTGTGGGTTTCTGATTTATGTGCGCCATTTAGAGAGGACAAAACACCCCCACACTGACTCCACTCTGGAGATCACAGGCCACGGAGTCAAGAGCACGTATGCGGCTCCTTAATGAAGTTTTGATGCCCACTTGATGGCTATTTAAATGCAGCAACATCCCATTCATTTAGCGAGGGAGGTGAGTGAAGGCTGACCGGTGCCTCAGGGCCTGTCCGTGCCATACCTTGACAATGTCTTCATTAGAGGACTTGCACTGGACAGCAGAGGACACATCCGTGACAATCCCGCTCATTTCTACGGAAACCACCTTCACGGGAATGGCCACAGTTCGCCCAGTCAGAACAGCAGTGTTGATGATCTCGGTGTCCTAGAGAGAAAAAAAACAGGAGACTCGTTAAACTCACTAACACACGCACACACACACACAGTCCAGTAGTTGGCATAGAAATTCAGTACATGCCAAAATGCAATGTGACAGCAACCTTATCAGGTGTGCTAAGTAGAGGATTATGACTGCATATCTTAGGCTGCCAGGGCTCTTTATCGGCCACTCTAAATATGGCTACAGAACTAAACTAATATAAATACCATGAAACTGAAAATGGACTGAAAATTTGACAAATGACTAGTTTTACCTCATTGAACTGATACCTATTATCAAGACAGATTTGCTGTCAATTTGTGCTGTCTTTCAAAAGTTCTCCTGCCATTCCTGGAAAACTATGCACAAAATGCTCGGATTGCATGCAGAGGGAAAGTTAATAAACTGACAACCTTTTCAAACTTGGTAACCTAGCAACTGATAACACGACTACTCTTCACTACTTAACTGACCACTTGGCGAACAAGGTTAAAAATACAAATAATTATATCCTTCCCAATTAAAACAGGCGCACAGGGTCCTTTTCTCGTTTGCAGTCTGAATTAATTCGTTAGTCTGGCAGAGAGCATGCGGCACAGACAGACAGAACTCTTTTGACTGTAATTTATTTCCCTCGTGGGCCCTGTGGGGGGAAAAAGCAAACATTATGCAGATTTCCCCCATGTTTCAATCAAAACTGCACACTGGAGGAAACTCTGTGGTCGCTCGTCTTTTTTTATCTTGGGGCTACAGCTACGGGAAAATAGTGAATTCATTCACTTCGTCTTCCTGCCTTTCATTTCACAAACACACATAAAAGGCATATAATGACTTGCCATGAGAAACGAGCGGGGGACACTTCCTTTTTCTTAATTTTGTTTCCACTTTGACACGTGTTGACATAATGTGTGAAGTAATGTGATGCAAACCTGTAGAACATTATCATAAACCGACTCTAGCAAAGCCACTCCCCAGAAGTAAGGGATGACACAAACATAGCACAAAAGCGTTGTGAGAAAAACTAAACAAAAACACAAGCAAAGCGCTTTGGCCTAGCAGGTCTTTAAGGGAGTTGAGTGAATGAATTCCACAGAGACGTCAAATAACATCCTGCTTCCATCTAGCGCGCGGCACGTAAATAAGCAGCGGAAATTTACTGCGGCGTTAAGTGGCTACCTGCTCTGCGTGGATTAATAATGAGGCCGGACTCCCCATGTATTAGAGGGGCATGGGGCTATCAACACGGGCACTGGCGCCATTAAACACGCTAGATCAAGTTTGGACAAGGTTAACAATTTTATACCACCCACATTAAGGCGCCCAGAGAGGATGCATTTATCAAGCCGGCACCGCTGTGCCAGTGGACACCCATCCGTCCGCATCCAAGCCTGATTTACAAGTTGATAGCTGTTGAGAGACGGCATGCATCCTCCACTCCTGACTCCAAGCCTTTTATTAAAGCCTTTTCTTAAAAACTAGACCTTCTCATAGGTCTAGTTTTGCTGCTGCCGCTGTTTTTTGTTGCTTTTGTTGTTGTTGTTGTTGTTGTTGTTGCAGTTGAGACTGCTGTGCAGAGGGGTTTGTGGGAGATGCATTTAGGTTGTGTGACATGAAAGGAGCCCGTTGAGCGGCGCTGACGTTGATTGAGCTCTGTGTTTGGCCAGACAGGGGAGGATGCTCCTGCCAGTGGAGGCGTGCCACCGGCCGCTAGCGAGGCACACACCATGTTTTATTCATCATGCTGCTGCTGCTGCTGAGGGGGGAGGGAGAAGTGAAGCTGCCCTGACCGCCCTTCCCTGTACCAACCCCCAACTCTGCACTCACTCACACACACACTCACACTAACACACACACACACATACAGACAGACAGACAGACAGATGCACTCAGTCTCACACAAACACACGCACTCAGTCACACACAGACACATACACACACAAAACTCACACCCACACAACACCTACGCAGACACACACCACACACCCACACCCACACACACACAGATGCATACACAAAACATGGATTCAGGCAAACAAAAATGCAAAACCCCAAACGTGTGCACTGAGACCTAATGACACACAAGCCCCCCCCTCATTAATAAGTAGCCTGGGAGATGGCTGGGGAAGGCGCCCGCTAATTGTGCCCATACTGGGGCTGCCAGGGGAGCTGGGCTGGGGCTGACGGAGTGAAATGATAACCCGGGCTGATTTAGCACTGGCCTCCCGCAAGACGCTGCAGCACACACACACACACACACACACACACACACGGGAGACGCCGCTGCTCCCGAGGTGCCACTCCAGCCTCTGCTATCCACCCACGGCTGCAGGACAATCTGCTTACCAAAGCTGTTCTGTGCTGGGAGACTGAGCCTGTCTCTCTCTCTCTCTCTGTGTGTGTGTGTGTGTGTGTGTGTGTGTGTGTGTGTGTGTGTGTGTGTGTGTAGCGTACACAAATTAAGAAACTTGGGTTCAGGGTTATGCAACAATGGGTGCTGCAGGGATATGTATGTGTGGGAATTGTTTATGTAAGTTTGTGTGTGTGTTTGTTTAAGTGACAAACCCATCTCAGCACACCAAGTCAATTAGAAAGCAACCCATTTGAGGCTTTGGAAAGTAATGACTTGGTCCATCTTCATTGTGCTTCTAAACATTGTCATGGCGACACCTTGGTTTGCTTTGCACTTATCCTTTTACTGGGAAAGGGAAGAAATTAAATAAATAAAACTCTGCTGAACAACCTCCCAACCACAGTATTTCCACTACAAATGTACCTGGGATAATGTGTGGGTCTCTTACAGCAATCCAATACCTGTAAATACGGGGAAGTGTGAGGTTAGCAGCTGTGTTTGAGCTCAGGAGTCTACTTCCACTGCAAACAGACAGAATAAAAACAGCACAGCTCTCGCAGCTCAGAGCTTCTACTCCGGGTGGGATTTGAATATTTTTCAGATGCAAGTGTCCCCCGTGCGCCCTTATCGAGTCGTCGCCTCTCTGATCTCCTGTCTCGCCTTGTCTTGCGTACATGGGCGTGACACACACACACACACACACACACAGGCAGCTTTCACGAACACAGAGCGAGGTCACTGCGCATCCTCTCATTAAGCACCACCGATACACTGTCGCGATGCCGCACGTCCTCTCCAACACCTGGGATAGATAGCCTTGTACTAACCATGCTGGGGCAGTTAAATATACATGAAAATGGAATGAGTGTGTGTGTGTGTGTGTGGGTGTGTGTGTGTGTGTGTGTGTAGGACGGTGTGGGCTCCAAGCTGTAGAGAGCGGAGCAGAGCAACAGTTCTGTCCATTCCCACCAACCAGTTGAATTCTAATGGCCCTGTAACGCCGCTTCCCACTCGAAGGAGCTGTTCCTCTGGCGCACGGCAGATGGCCCGCACCGCACCGCGCGGCAGCCTCCCTGACCTTTCAGGGCTCGCCACCGCAGACCTATTAGCTGATAAATGTCTCTCATTACGCGGCCACGCTTTTTACGGCCCCTCTCACCAGATAAGCAAGAGCGCCACAATTAGCTGGTGGGACAAAGGGCCGCTGAAGTGGTGTGTCTTTAAAGAGCGCTCCGCACTGAGCCACATCTAAAAGGGTGACCAGATTCGACACGTAGCTCAGAAGTGGGGAGCTTTCGATTTCATGTTCTAGTTTCATTCTTTTAGTCGTGATTGCGTCTTGTCTTTTCCTTCATACATTAATTGTTATAACCGTAACCAGAGGTGCGTTGAAATTCACAAACATTGGCGAATGTTTGCGGCGAACATGTTTTCTCTGAACAGTTACATTTGAGCGATTTGGTGTTAACATTCCATTGTAACGGTAACTGCATTGTTGCCTTCGTCAAGCCCACTTACAGCTCCACTGGATGCTCGCAAAGAACTACTTCCTCAGACTGTTTGCAAGTGTTTGCAAGCCTTCGCCTATGTTTGCGATACCTTTGGTGTCTACTTACCATAGAAAGAGGGATTATGGCTTGGATGTCCCTCTGAACGACTGTGAGTTCGGTCACCACCTTTTCAGAGTCGGGCGGCGGGTTCTGGCCCTGATAGTCGATGTTCCAGTTGATCCTCCTGGTCACAGACTGGCTCGTGAAGTTCTCCATCTCGAAGTCCAGCTGCATGATTTCGATGTTGCCCATTATCTCCCTGGAGGACAAAATTGTTTCGGAGAGGGGGGGGGTTGGGGTGCGTAGGGAAAGAGCGTGTGACAATATGATCCATTACATGGCTGTTTAACAAAAAAATATGGTGAGGCTCATGACCAAATTCTACATTACATTCATTTAGAAGCCTCTAATTAGGGTCAGGCGAGCGTTTGATCATTAAATGCCGTAATGTGCTGGCCATCAGTACAAACATCTGTTCTGTCATGTATTAGGCATTATATATTGAAACAATCAGCAAATGAAACAATTAGGGAGCGGCCTGGGCCCCATCTGTTGTTTTGGAATGGATTATTTATGGTAGCATCCGACTGTTTGCTTGAATTTCACAGGCAATCAAACACGGACATGGCTGGTAAGTTTGCTTAAGTTGTACCTGTGTGCACCATGAGGATAACAAAGTTAAAGGCAGCATTATCGAGACTGCTCCAAATAACAGCAGTGCTTTAACGTTTTATGAGCATTCTGGAACGAAACGACTGATGAAAAAACTAAAGCGGTCCCTGTTGTTTCTTTCAAAATCAATAATGGATTTCATACAGACAAGAAAGACACACGCACACAAAGGTGAGGCAAGAGAGTACTCTTTCCAGACATCCTTCCAAGGACTTCTCCTAGCACAGCCTAATGTAATATGACAGGCTAAATGAGTGCTGTCTGTTTCTTTCATGCTCATTCAAGGAATACCATCATGGCCTTTACTGTGACACACACCACACAGGTAGCTCTGCAAATGATAGATGACAACTGTGCAGAAAACGCAGCGGCCCACAGTGTTATTCTTTTATGTGGAATTGGGACAAACAATACAAAACATCCCTATAGTCCCTATAGAATATTGACAGGGTCTTTGATGCGCCAAATGGCCGAGATGTTGGTGGATAGGAGACACTGCGCTGGAGGCTTTCTCATCCATGCACGAGATCGGCAGGATAATTTTTTCTGTTCTGCGGTCTCTCTCTTTCATCTTTTTGCTTAAAAAAATAAAAAGATGGGGTCCCGTGGAGGGTTTCAACAGGTGTGATCCTTGTAAAAATGATGCAACGCCTTTTCAGCGTCTGTCCACTCCATGGAGGCGCCGGCAGATCACAGTCGGACCCTCCTCATGAGTGGCTGTCAGGGGAGTGGGGGTGCCTGCTGAGTGGTACACTTCAAAATGAATTGGAAATGAATCAGCTATCTATCACGCTCAGCTGAAGCGTGATTGTAATGTCCTTAATTAAAAGCTTTCATTATTTTGAGGATTATCTGTGATTCATTTCTTACGCTTGCCAGTTGGAGGGCTGCGGTGCATCTTGCACTGCCAGCAGAGAAAATGATGTTGACCGTTTCAGTCCAATCTAAACCAGCATGTATAGTTAATGAAGATAAATGGTAGAGTACAAAGACAGCGGAGTCTGCTTTGGGCACAAATCATGTCAGTCAATAGCCTTCTTCCATTGCATCCCCACAAAGGTGCAATGAGAACAAACTGTGCGGGAAGAATTCTCTGAAGCTCTAATTTTAAAACAATTCCAAAACAATCAATATGGAGGAAGGACAAGATAAAATAGCTAAAAAGCATCCATATCAATTTTGTAAAAATTGCTAATAACAAATGCAATCTTGTTGGCTTTTGCAAAATAGTGACTAATCTATTTCCTTTCAACAGTGAGTCTTTTATAAATCGTTGCAGGTCTCGGACACAGGAGGTTTTTCATTGAATCCATTGACGTGTCATTCATTCCTGTAGTTTGAAAAGTTTTAAAGCAAAATGTACTAACAGCAAATCCATTTTGTAAATTAAAAATTCCAGTTGTCTCTCTATAGGATGTCGTACAATGTTGCTATAATTAGCGAGTCATTGCCAAAAATCAATGGCCTCACACAATGCAGAAGAGGCCGTGGAGAGTTTTGTCAACAGTTAGTCATTAAGTACTGCATTAGAGCCAGTGTGCAAAAACGTTGCCTGCAACTGCTCATATACCAGATGCAAGCTCCACCTAACCTCCCAAATTTGTGATGAGGCTGTGATGAGGCCTACGCATTAGTATGATCACAATACCAAATGGTAACAATTTCAGCTTTACACATGTTAAACTCCTTGTACTGTAGGTAGGGGATATCAAACAATGGCCAATCAACAGCCAAGGCTATTTAACACTAAACAACATGACGTAGGCGCTACAGGCGCTGCCAGTAGGTTCAATACCCAACCAAAGAACCCATACAACAGAGAAGGGAATCATCAACAAAGCAACCTTTGTGTGCAAAAAAAAACATCTCCATCAGAGCAGCCACTGTGAGCATTTTACCAGGGTTATCAAGCAGGCACCTTCCTTTATCTGTGTTTTGTTGAATTAGGTCCACTACATCTCCAGAAGGCTCAACAGTAGGCTCAACAAACAAAAGGGACAGCTTTTGAGCGTTTGGGGATAGTGTTACTGTATTCAACTATTATTTCACTGACAGAGATATCATGACATCATTAGATGTAAAGTGCTACATTTTGAGAGATTGGGGACTGATGACAAATATGAATTAGCAAAAAACTGATTCTCAGTACAACCCAAGTATTATTTTCATGGGTGATAGTCCTAGTTTGTGTGGCAAGTACGTTTCACACAGGATAATAGCCTACTTGTTGTATTAGAAACAAAAACAGGTTGTCTACTGGCATCCTTGGTGGAAATCATCCATGAATCATAATAAATTGTTTAGCCATCACCACATTTTA
The DNA here is from genome assembly GCF_018492685.1 of Alosa sapidissima. Classification (NCBI taxonomy): domain Eukaryota; kingdom Metazoa; phylum Chordata; class Actinopteri; order Clupeiformes; family Clupeidae; genus Alosa; species Alosa sapidissima. The sequence goes on along the minus strand of NC_055961.1, from coordinate 36,151,859 downwards.
GAAGCTGTGCTATGGTAGGTTTTTTTTTTCTGGACTGGAGAGGGCCCTTCATCTTCAGAAGTTAAGAGATGTATGTGACAACTTTGATAGCCATGTTTGCGCTCACATCTGTCTGCTGAGCAGTTTGTTGCTTGTGCCTTGGGGAGGCTCTCACTGCAGCCAGCTTCGCTTTGATCTGCATTCATTGTCTAGAAAGTCGCATACACAGAGCTACAGCTATCACCACCCCTCAGAGTTATGCTAGATGGGATACGCAAAGAGCAGAGGCGCGCTACACTAGCGCTCTGTCCATATTATGGAAGGATTAAGTGCTTGATTGAGCATCATCTTCATAGTAGAAATCCTTCAGCAGGCAAATTGGCTCAGTCAAATTATCCTCCATTCCATATTTATAAAGTATATCGCGGTTCAGCGTTCCTTCATGAAGATTTCTGGGATTGTAGCAGAATGAGTCTGGCTCAAAACAGCTTTTGGACATTTGCCTCTATTATATTTAAATAATAAGCTCACTATTTTTGTAGAGATACTTGATGCCTTGATATGCTTGCAACAAATGGTGAAAAATACTTCAAAATATACCCATTTCCGTTGGGTTACCATGCTTAGAAGCACCAAGTGCTATTGTAAGTTGTTGTATTCAATACTTTAAATTGCTGAAAATCCAGAGGCCATTCCTCTTGAAGATCACAAGAGTGCAATCCAGAAGGACTTGATCCTTTTGTTCAATAAGTCTTCCATTATATGATGGGTGCCCCACCCGTAGGTACTTTCCCACCAGAAGGTACTTTCCCACTCCACCGGTAGGTACTTAATTACTGAGAACTAAATAGAAGGAGGTCTGTTAAATAGATTGAGAGAGAGAGAGGGAGAGAATTTCAATCTATTTTCTTTTATCATTCTAAAACTCCAGGTAATTTTTTTTTTCCCTTGATAGTTTTTGTTTTGTGATGTTATATACACATCAGATTGCTTTGGCAATATAGTACCTTTACAGTCATGCATATAACGCCCTTTGAATTTGAATTAGAGAGAGAGAGAGAGAAAAAGAGAGAGAAAGACAGAGATCTTATCATTTATGCTGATTAAACAAAATAATACCCTATCTAAGTACTTTTTGGTACTGTGATAACTGTTCACATGTTCAGATGCTTTACAAGCAAACCAGGATTTATCCACAGTTTTTTTATTTTCCCCTCATTGTCCATAAAAATACTGGATGCATCTTGTTTTTATTTTAAAGGTAATTTCACTTTGTACCTCTCCTCTTGTATTTCAACTGTGCTGTTGTTAGGTGTTCACAAAATTGATGAATCAAGCCAGCTTCTCTGCAGGGTGAATTGAGTCCAAGAGCACAGTGGGGAAATCTTCAGATACTTTGCACAAAAATAAATAAATAATTGTTTTGTAAGCCATAGCCATTGTAGACAGGCATGCCCCTGGAACGAATTCAACTGTACTGAGGAGTTTGGCAGGGTGTGTTATCTTTCCCTGTAATACAGCCATGGAGAAAACTACTGCAAATGATGGGAAATGACAATTGCAGAGTTTAAATAAAAGGAAATGCCAAGTCTTTCAAGCTGGCAAACTGGCCTGAACCACTTGTATGGGTGGTACACAGTCATGATCTAATTTGCTTAGTCTTCATTGCAATGCTGTTTAAATACTTTCACAATTGCCACTGTGGAGCCTGATTCAGCCCTGATTCTAGCCTGACGAGCCAGACCCACATTAAAATGTAGGGTCTGGAAACTCACCGTTCGCAGTGCTCAGTCCGAGGGGCGGGATAATCAGTTGTCTTTCAAATTCCCTCTGCATGCAATAGGACAGCGGCAGCGCTATGAGTCCCATGCGTTTCCCACCAGCAGAGCTAGTTGGCTAGTTCAAACGTTTGCCAACTTAATAAAAGCTTAACTCGTGTCACACTGTTTGCTAGCAGCAACATCCATCTTATTTGTTTTCAAGTAGCAGGGAATTCAAACCGTTGCAACTCTGCCATCAATCATTATGTTAAGCCCACCTAACGACTCTATACACGATTTCATTGGCCTGATTAAGTTTTGATTTCTGGAGCTCACAAGCCAACGGAGAGTTGCTAGACTAGCCCTGGCAGCAAATGTAATTTGCTTCCGCTAGGGGCGCGTCTAGATTTCTAGGCTACCCTGATTCATCAAAATTTTGAGACTTCATCTGACTACTTCAAAGGCTGTTGTGTCTGTATGAGATCAGGGTGCTACATCTTTGATGTTACAAAAGTGTTTGAAAATATTAAGGTTTTGTTTTAGTAGATGTGCTATTCAAAAACATTTTATTTGTTCTTAAATAATGTATTGTTTCCTCTAAATTGAATCGGTTAAACTGCACATTACCTCAATCACAGTCATGCTATGTGAGATATGTTGATGTTGTAAGGGGTCACAAGAAGTGCACAGTATATCTGCATTTCACACAAAAATAAGATTAGCATATCAAGTGAATATACTTTGCTGCAAGCTAGTATATACCCTTAACTTTCTCCCATGACACGTCTATGTTGGCCAACTATTTCAATTATTTAAGGTTTTTATTCAAAGACCACTGGGCTGAGGTCTGAAAACCAGTGACATGTCCAGAGGCCGCATGTATCAGGAGGATATAAACGAGTTGGACTTACCCAGGCTGGACTTCTCTGTTTTTGCTTACGGTCACTGTTGCTATGGAGTGCTTGGCTCCAGACTGCCTCTCCCACTCCACCTTCCATACAGGGCTCTTGGACTCTGTACTCAGGAGGTTCACCCCCTTTTTTGCCTTCACCCTAAAAAACATTACCAACAGAAGATTAATTAGGCATTCTGGCCACCTTAAGAGGCCCAAAAGTGTTGCGTGCAGAGCTCACTTGGTACTATTTCAAGTCATTAACTCAATCTCACTCAAAAGCTGCCTGAGCAAGTATAGATGTACACAGAAATTCAGTCTGTCTAAAACTAAGGTATATTGCATTTTTAAGATTAAGGTCTACTTAGGATGGATGGATGGATGGATGGATAGATAAATATAGAGGAAGAATCATTTAGTTCTCCGTAAGCCAAAGCCAAGAAAGTACATCACTAGAACTTTATAATAAGACAGTGACAGGTACAGAGAAAAAACAAATCAGTCAACTTGACTCCTTCTTCCCTCGATAACACCAGAGTTGGAGACAGACAAAGATGCGACAATAATTTATTCATGTCACAGATGCCCTCTGTCGAGTCAGGCTCTCTCAAGGATTGTTCCTAAGTGGCAGACAACAGAGCTGCAATACTTAGTCACACACTACATCCAGTCCTTCAGCTTGCAGTTATTACAGGGGAACACCGGGGGTCCAGATGTGTAATGGAATTTTCCATGCAAATGCAGGGGCCCACACAAACACACACACAAACACATACTGTACACACACAGACACAGACTTAGTTTGCATTTCAAGATTCAAGTTCAATTTACCGCTGCGCTTGATTATGCTATAAACTAGTGAACATGTCACTTTCAAGGAACACAACGCCTCTTTTGATTGCAACAGTCTGTTCTGCACCATTCAGGAATCCTTCTGTCTGCATCAGTTTATTGGTGTCTCAGTAGACCGTTGGCTCCGAAAGGCATTTACTGCAGCAGGTGATTAGAATGCCATTTCCACCTTTTTTTAACGTTCTGTACGTTTTGCCTCTGGCTATGCCAGCGATCTGAACCATCATCTTTCTTTGCACTTTGATGACTATCTTGTGTATCAGAGCAAGTAAACAGCTTTGAGATTCCATGGCACCAAAGTGCCACTGCCACACAGCTGCAGTGCCGGAAGGCGCCCGAACCTGCCAGGAAGGCTTTCATAGGATACAGGGAGGAACCACAACGAGGAAGCCGAGGAAGATATCGGCAGATGAAACTGCAGCTGCTGAAGCTGACATCAGATGGCAAATTAGTTAACATCGTCTGCACAGACGTCTGCGCTGAAAATTATCAGCAGACTGATGTCGACTGGCCTGTGAAAATATTTCAGGTAATATTCACTCATTAGTGTTAAATGATAATCGCCTGCTGTTATGGGCTTCTGTCATTGAAAAGTGATAAAACTAATACCAACCCTGGGCTTTGTTCAAATATTAGAATAACGTGGAAGGCAGGGAGGACTTTAGAAAGGTCTAGAGGGTTTCAGTCAAGACTGTCGCTATACTTTTGTGCACCACAAGTCACCGTGCTGAAGGGTTGCCTGAACCCCTAAATGGGGTGGCAAAAGATTCAGTGTGAAGGGAATCTTTCTGCTGCATTAACTTCCAACAGGGTTTAAAGAAGCCTGACTCCCCTGCCTTTGAACTGCTGGTCCGAATGCACTTACCTGATAAAACTACCGCTTCACTTTGAGGACTGGACCATGACCAAACACAAGCCACTGCACACCCCCAAGTGGAGAAAAGGTTCCCATTTTGTCTCATAATACATGCAATGCGCATCGAAGGGGTAACTATGAATGATGGTGACCCTTGCTCTGAAGCTGGAAATGTTAAATATCGGATGGGGAGGCCACAATCCCCTCCAGTGCTCTTCAAGGCATGAATTCCTTGAAGGGGGATTCTTGCCCTACCAGATGTCCCCGTGTTATGTTTTGCATCTAAAAAGCTGTGTTGGCCTGAAGCAAACACAAAAGGTTTTGACTACTGGGTCTTGTGCCCCACATCGTTGTGCTTGTGCCCTGAATGCCATTTCAGTACCTCTGTGAATATGCCCTTTAGTTGTTTTGGTCAAATTCTAATATATTTCAGAATTTTCAACAACAACAAAAAAGAAACAACAAACAAATTATTAAATAAATCAACCTATTTAAAATTGTGGAGGCAATGCAAATGACTTGCCAGATGATTTAACACATTTGCATGTGAAAGGAATCACCCAGAATTAAATTATGCATCTGATCAGTGATGAGGCGTAGACGAGCTGTCAAACATATGAGGACAAACATTTGCACATTAGGGTGTGAGTTTAATGAACAGGCCTCTTTCTCCACAAAAAGCACCGGCAATGATCCATCTTCAAATTCTTAAAATAATATAAATTTTGTCTTTGATACATTGTCTTGGGTATTTATTTAGGATGGTAGTTCAAGCTGCACCTTTGAATCGGATGGCACTGAGTGTATGGAGTGGTATAAACCTCGGGTGATCGTGTACAGTAGGATGGACACGACACATCTGTTGCATCAACCCCTTCTCGCTCGTTCTAGCCTCTGAGACTATACACTGCTGATTTAAATCAACATTCAGCTAGTCACCGGTGTGCTGAAAAGAACCAACAACAAATAGTTACCAGACGGGAAGCGGAGCACTGATACAGAGAACTACGGTCCTCACGTCTGTAATCTCAGTAGACCTCGCAGCACAAATATAAGCAAAAGAAACACACACACACACACACACACACATAACAGAGTAAACAAGCAAGAAGCGAAATGTCAGCAGTTGCGCGTCTCAGAGGCATTAGCCGCACTCCCTTTTGCATTGCTGCAAAAACAGTCCCTCCCCTTCACAGCTAAATCTGGCCAACCAAGCCTTTTTCCACCCCATCTGCAGGCTGAGCTTCCATTAGTTTCTCCGGAGGGCCACTTTGCAGACAACTTCACTGTTCCAGCTCTGAAGTCACAACACATCCATTCAAAAAAGAGCAATATATTATTTAGCCATCAATGTGTTTTCTTTTCCCCCCCATAGTGCTTGATGCTGTGTGTGTAAGTCGTGTGTTTTCCAAGACATCCAAATTGAGCATGTTACTCTAATGTTCAACCATCTTTAATGTGTAAAACACAAAAGGGTTTGCATGCGAGCCTGAGCAAATCGCAAACCATTATGCAACATTAGCGTATGGCTCATAGAGCTTTTCCTATGGCAGCACACACTTAGCCTTCGTCTTCAATTTGCCATTTATTTGAACAGCAGCGATCCAATGAAGAATTTCCCACGCTAGGAAAGAATCGTAATAAAAACAACAACAACAACAACGGCACTGAATCAGGTGATGTATGTTGCTGCCTCTTTCCGATAGGGTCCATTTAAACAGAGTGCATTTGACACAGAGTCAGAGCAGACTGAGTAGCGCTGCTGCCGCCTGCTCATTATTCAGGAATATGAGAGTCATCGATACGCACCCATGTCCTACTAGTCTGCTGTATTCACTAGGAATGTGTGTAGACTTTGGTATAATTGGCACTAGAGTCGCTTGGAGGACAGATGTTCACTTTACGTGGGAAACACACACACACACACACACACACACACACAAAGACAGTGTGCAGTGCTCATCCCACTACTGGGTGCCACACACAAGTCTGGCAGTGCACGCCCACACGCACGCACACGCGCACACACACTGTCAGAACAAATAAGCTGAAGTTAAAAAAAGGAGAGAAGAAAAAAATGACAAAAGCAGGAGAGAGCAGGAGGCAGCGGCCCGACAGATAGGATTTACCCAAATCTGATAAATTAGCAGACGAGATAGCAGAGAGGCAATGTGGCACCCAGTGCAAAGCTCTTGCATCTATCAGCACAGATTATCGACTTTAAATCACAACAAAACTGGTTATGATGAAAAAACAGCATGTTTTTTTCCCTTTCTCAATGGATGGAATTCAATTTGACAACAAGATATTTTGACTGTGATATGCAGTTGGCAGAGAGAGAGACTGCTTTGAAGAACTACAGAAACAAACAACGACATAAAATCAAAAGGCATGCTGGGACCTCAATGGCGCCATTGTGGATATCCTGCTAGCAATTGAAATCCCACAAACTTTGGAATCAGTTTAATTCCATGCAGGCAAAGAGGCTAAATGTGGCCTTCCCTGACCCTGCTCCCAAGCAAACCAATACCCAGCTTTCCAAATGAGCAGCCACAGTGCAGGGTATTACGACTGCTGCCTACAATGACTCCAGCCATTGCCATGGAGATGACTCCCGACCTACAGCAAAAAAGGCAATTATGGGATGCAAACAAGGCCTGGAAAACAGCGCAGGAGGAGGCAGGGAGAGACTCCTGTCTATGAGGTTAAGTGCTGGTAAGGTGACGTGTCCCCCCTCATCCAGCTCCGGCTCCAGATTGCACTGATGCAGAAGACCCCGAACGTGGAACCACGATGAGAGAGAGCGTGAGCGATAGCAACGCGAGAGTCACAGCAAAGGCCCTCGCAATCCGCCCCCCCTGAACACAATTATTCTAAGTAGTTTTCCCATCAGCTGGAGCCAGGAGCGGAAGACCCTCGGGTGAGCCAAAACCTCTTTCTGCGCAGGCAATCGGGAAAAAAGCCGCTCTCCAATTTATTTGATAAGGCGAGCGGAGCTCAGGGCTGCCAGCATCGGCGGAGAACAAGGAAATCACCCTCTCTGAAACGGAGGCGCTGACATTTCATTGGCCACGTCAGTGCATGCCAGGCCCGGGAATAATATTTTTATTCCAAGGCCCCCGCGAAAAGTCACTCCGTAGTGTGTGTGTGTGTGTGTGTGTCTGTGTGTGTGTGTGTGTGTGTGTGTGTGTGTGTGTGTGTGTGTGTGTGTGTGTGTGTGTGTGTGTGTGGGAAGGGAGGCCCCATCCAGGAGCTTCAGTGACTTTGTGTAGATCTCATCAGGGGACACTGAGATTGAGAGGGCCACGCCATTAATACAGATTACCAACTAACTACAGATGCCGCGTAGGGAGAAGATGAGATTGTGTCATGGTAACTACACTGACAGGAGAGCCTGGGCTTAACCTGAATACCAATCAGGCGGATGGGATGCCGTGATTGGATAAACGGGCCTGGAGGCCCCCATCGTGAATTAGCATATTTAGGTATAATAATTTCACAGCCCCAAGAATCAGGCGAGGATGAAGTAAAGGATTTGGTGCTTGAGAGATTCCCATTATTGCAGAGGGGGCTTAGAGAGTTATTTTCCATCAGCATTCATGCACTTATGCTGGCGGCCCCTGAGACAGTCTCTGCGGAGCACTGCAAGACTGACGCTGTACATTAATTTGATGGAAAGATAAATGTCATGTCAAGCACTTCTGAAGATCAACCAAATACCAGAATCCTTTTCCCCCTCCCGAGCTGAATGAATGTCAAAGCTGATAATAACGGCCGGCAGAACAAGAGGATCGGCGGGCTGGAGGGGACAGAGGAGGCAAGGAGGAATGAAAAGGAGACGAAACAGGAGAAATGAGAAATGTAATCCACAGATGTGGAGGCGGCTTGTTGTGCGGATCACACTCCCCCTCTATTCATTCTGCTTAGTCGCGCTCACATTGATCAAACCGCCGCACGGCTAAAGTGCAGTAAGAAACAGTGGCTATGCAGTTAGCTCCTGATGTTAACTTATATCCTTAAGACAATTAAGCAGCGTGCCACAGCAAGTGACAAATGCACTTGCGAGGGAGCGAGGTTTACATCCATTATTAACAAACACCAGCACTTATTACAGTCAAGCCCTGCTAGCACACCCACTCTGACTCCAATGCCTCCTCAGCTCCTTCCTCTCACGCGGATCTGGTGCCTAGCCTCTTAAGCAAATCACTTCCAACAGCACAGCTGCTCCATGGCACTTCCACCAGGCTGTGCCCGGTGGCTTGTTTGGCTAATCAGATTTCATGCTGAATGCAAGAATATTGCATTTGTTTTTTTGTTGTTGCCAATCTGCTAGTGCCTTTTCAACAGCAAATAGGTCAGCTTCGGAGGTACTTGATGACAAACGCTGCACTTGTCCCATTGTTCCAAAATGACCCCCCCCCCACCCCCTCCAACCCCCACACTCTCACCCTCAAAAGGAAACTAAGCCTCTGGCCACTGCTGAACAGGATGAATGCTCAGCCATGTAGTCTTACTTTAACCTAATTTCTGGTGCCCTGCTGTCACGATCAGTGGCTAATATGGGAGATGGGGGACTGGGAGGACTCCCAAGTCTGTAATGATGTGGGCAGACCACAAGGAGGCCCACTAGCACCGAAGGCCATATCCAACCTGTCACTGGTGATGGATGCTATGCTCACTCTCTATTAGCTCTGCTTATATTGGCTGTGGCAAACCTGCACCCAGGTCTCTGCACAAAACCTGCTGGCAGTGCAGGGTACAAACTCAAGCAAAGTACACTTATCTTCTTGGACCAAAAATAAAACCCGTTAACATGCAGTGTAATCTTCAGGCATGGTTGTAGTGAATAGGTCTAAAAATAAATAAGACATTTTAGTTCACACTTCAAGGGTGTTTTTTCTTTTTCATTTCAAGAAGGGACACTGCTGAACCAAACGAGAAATATAAGAAAAGAAAAACAAAAGCAGGAACCAGGCTATTTATGTCCAAAACCAAGCTACTGAGAAAGGGAGGAGGGGAGAAAGAGAGGGGAAAAAGAGTAAATTAACCCGTGCCCGCAGAGGAGGCCTGGAACTATTACTCGTGACGACCTCGGCTTCACCTTCACGTGGCCGGGTGCCGCTGTTTAATATACTCAGACCTGTCCTCACGGCAACCTCTGCCTAATCTACTTCCCAAGGCTCTTTTGAAATCGCTGCGCTTCAGCTCCCTGCACTCTTTCCCTCCCTCTCTTGTCGCGCTCTCTTTTACAATCCGTCTGTCTTTTCCCTCACAATTCATTTGAACTTTCTTTCCCTGCTTTTCTTTGAATGGCTTTCAACCAGAATCTATCGCCTTGCTGTTAACTGGGTAGATAGAGCATATGAGTATCGTTAGTATACCCAGACAGAAACGTAGCGCTGTTGTAGCAATCAAAGGCTTCACAGAAGATGAGAAGGGAGTCATTAAAAAGCCATTTCACAAAATCAATCCATACCTGTCTGCGGCGGTGTGTGGTGTTACACCTAATTCAGTGGTAACTACTGTTATGTACTTTATGGTCCATGTAGACCCTCAACTTCAACCAGAGATCCATTCTGTTATAACTCAAACCCCTGACATCTCATTAGGCACACGTGCTGCAGATGGTCATGGTGAGGAGTAGAAGATTCCAGGTTAAATGGGCTAGATCCCCCACGCATTGCTGCTGATTGTAAGTGTAATTGAACCGCGGCAACAACGGTAACGATCACTGACCGTCCACTGTAAAATATCAACTCCCCGCCAAAGCTAATAAAATGAGCGAGTGGATTATGAAAGTCAGCGGATTCTCATCGGGAGGCCTCGTCCTATTACCGAGGACAGTGGGAGCAAGGGACGGTGACCCTGTCTGTGTTTTAATAAAGGCCATTCATCTGCCATGCACGGCCCCTTTTTTAGCACCCAGCTCCGCGCTCAACCCACTCACCCGTGCTCTTCCGTCTGCTTTACGACTCGTTTCATTATGTGTGTTTGGGCGCGGAGCTATGCCAAAAACAACACTGACGACAACGTCGACGACAATAATAAAAAGGTGGAGCGGGAGCAGGGGGCACTGAGACGGAAGAGTGCCCCCTGAGCCAGCGTCGTCGCTGTCGTGACAGGCGGAATTCTATGTTCCATCAAGGGCTCAGACCAGATTACGCCGCATCAGGGCTGATGAGGCAACATTTACTTTTCACACGCTCCGGGAGACGTCTGCGCTCGACTCCCAAGTTTGCTCAAATGTAACAAAGCACTCTTCCCTTTGTGTAATGAGGGGATTTTTCACTTTTCACGAAGAGCCGGGGGTTAAGGGAACGGCGAGAGGGGGCACTTTCAAATGCTGGAAAGCCCACGTGGGGTTGTGGATGACTTTGCAGCAGCAACTGCCTTGAAATGTCTTCCCATGAGCCTCATCAAAGACAGAGTTGCATTTAAATCCCAGTGACTGGCTACTATAACAGGGATACATCTATTTGTGGCATGGGAAAGGGATCTGATCTGGAATGCCAAGGAATATGGACGAGCCTTCAGATGAAACCATTTCTCTTTCAAGCGTGCTTATTCTAGGGGCAGAACCACCAAATGGGGATAACTCCAAATGAACTGGAGTCAATTGGATGCTCAATCAATTCTACATTATAATAAATGAGTATAAAATCCCTCATTTTCACCAGGGGAAATGGGCCTACCTCTGGTTACCATGGAGATAAATGATGCAATGCACCCAGCAAATTATTTAATAATGCGTGCCAATTTGTAGGGAAATGAGTTCATTCACGTATTTTACAATGTCTTTTGGCAAAGTATTAAGAGACTATCAATTCTCAGACTAACAGCGAAATGCTGAAGGGATGCCTATATACTTGCAAAGCTTGTTGCGTTTCTTTGTCTTCATCGACTCACAATTTAGGTTTTTACAAACAACTCTAATGGATAGTCAAATTGTTTAAGCATCTGCATTGGATATCAGGAGACACTGAATTCATTTATTGCCATGTATTTGTTTTTGCAATTAGAAGGACCAGCAGAGGAACTGTTCCATACTGATATAGACATGAACTGAATTAATAATTAAAATTAATACTGCAATACAAAAAATATTCAATGCTTCCTGCCATTCAAAAAAGATGAAATCACTACATGCAAAAGGGATCCATATTTTATTTATGAGTATCTATTTGAAGAGAATGCCTTAATTTAGAGCTAGCCATATTAGTTTTCTTCTCCGAACACAAGATCAAGCATCTTTGGTCAGACTTTATATTTGATATGACTGCAGTCTTATGAAATAGATTTGGAAAGCAATGTGATGTATGTGTCTAGGCATTCCACATCTCAAACAGCCATTAAGGCTGGAAGAAATATGACAGCATGCCTTTCGAAGTTTGAAAGAAACGTAGAAGAGGGGTTACTCTGACAGATGATGCAGCACATCAATACACAGGCACATTGCTTGAGTCACCACTCAAGTTGTGTAACATCTAGTAGCAGGGTTTGTCACGAGCAGCAGGACGCTATTGGTGCAAAAACCACAGCAGCAGCAGAGAGACACAGAGACGGTATACACCACTTCTTATCTGTTATTTTGCTGTTGTTGTTGTTTTTGGTGGTGGTGGTGTGTGTGTGTGTGTATATATCTTCTGCTGCAGTACTCTTCCCTCGTCTCAGACCTGTGTGAGTCTACACATGGCTCAGCCCTCAACAACTCCTCCTCCCTCTCTCCCTTCCTCCCTCTCTCTCCCTCTTCCTTCCTCCCTCTCTCTCCCTCTCCCTCGACACCACATGATCTCGGGCCCTGAGGGACCCGTCCAGACGATAAGCACAGAGCCTGAGGTGTGCCAAGTCTGCTGGAACAGGGGCTGTCTCTTCCCATCAGCCGGCTGCTCCACACCCAGTGTAGGTCCAGGGTGGCAGAGGAGGAGGTGGGGGTGGTGGAGGAGGAAGATGAGGAGGAAGAGGAAGGGGCGGAGGAGGCGAGGATGGCGGGGGCTTCCGTGGTCAGGTGGGACAACTGGGAGCAAACTCTCCCAGGGACTGATCGGAGTGGACAGCCTTGGCTTCCAAATGGCCTGCGCAAAATACTGGCACCCTGGCTTGTTGTTTATGCCCACTGAGAGGTTGTGGCATTGTGCTGCTCTCACCCTCTCCAGAGTTGCTGGTAGTGGCATACGGACATTACCTAATGTCGGGGTAAAAAAGAAAAATGCCCCCGGTTGTCAACGGTGCACTCCAAACTGCACCTGAGCACATATTCCCTGAAGACAGGTGTAGGTGGTCGAGGGGAAGAGGATTTTCAGGAACTATGTAAAAATGTAAAAACGAGCCTTTGCCTTTGTGGAGAATGTAGGTTAATATGGTGTATAAGCTGACGCATTCTCGCACAAAAGCACAGCATGACTACCTTACCCGAAGACAATACTTCCACAGGACAAATGACACATTTTCACTCTTGGTTAGAAAGCAGAGAGAGAGAGATGCACGGCAGTTTCTGCCTGACATCTTCCACTTGTCTACTGCGCTTTAATAAGGGCCATAAAAAAGAGAAAAGGGGGTCACGGATCACTCAGAAGTGCAAGGAGGCGGACGGGCGAAGCAGCCATTAAATAGCAGCACAGGGGCAATGGAAATCGCCAGAACAAATCTGGCCCAGTTAGCTGGGAGGCATCAATAATAAGGACGAGTTCAAATTTACACCCCCCAGTCTTCTAAATCACCCTCATGATACACTGCCTCCTGAGGCTCCAGGGACAGAAATGTTTCACACACATGGCAGTCAGAGCTCTTCCGGGGCTTCACGTTTTTTTTTTTGTCTATTTTGTCTGTTGGCTGATTCCTTTCTCTTTTCGGCAAAGAAGGGAAAATATTAGGAACAAAAGCAAACAAAACAATGGGGGGGGGAGAACAGAAGAGAGAGAGAGAGAGAGAGAGAGAGAGAGAGAGAGAGAGAGAGAGAGAGAGAGAGAGAGAGAGAGAAAGAAAAAGAAAACACTCAGGCCTTGTCAGCTGAGGCACTTGTCAGACCACTGCAGCTGCATCTCCTAAAACACTTCCCTCATGAGCGTGGCTGAGACGAGCCTGGGGAGGATTAAAACTTTTCTTGCATAACCGCAGCTGGTAGTCTGACAAAAGATCGCACCCGTGTAGATTTATAAAAAAGCGACGTCACACTCGCGGAAAAGTTTGGGTCGTCATAGGACTCGGGGTCTGTCATGAATCCATGTGAAAACACCCACAAGCACACATAAATAAAAGACCATTACTGTGCCACAATACTGTAAGTACAGTGGTACTGTACCCTCACACAAATGTGGGTCCAATTCCCACATACTACAGAAGCTGCCACACTATCCCATTTAATCTATTTTAAGCTTTCTAGTTGTGTTTAGCGCAGAAGCTCAGAGTGCTAACATGCCTTAGTAATACTATTATATTTAGTGTATTGTAATACTTCAAGTAATTGTGCTGTAATTCTGACTACAGAATCTGGCAACAAAGAGGCTTTGAGGATCTAATCGACATATGATGCCTGTGATCATCCAAGGCTCTGTAATCAGAAATGGAACCAGAGCATTTCAACATATATGTATAATAAGTGCCTAGTGCAAGCTGTGCCATGGCCTTTGGACAAAAGCTACCTTCCACTAGAACTGCACACGTTAACAATAGCTTTAAGGATGCTCACAGCTAACCACTGCCCACTCAAACCCAACTCAAATAGAACTTATTTTTTTTACATGGCATTCGTTGTATGTATGGAAATGAGTCATTATGATTATTGAACAATTCTGAATAGAGATAGAGAACAAGAATGATTTTGCTTAATGCCGGAAATAAAGTGCCCACAAGAGCTGTTATTATCCCCTTATGTGATATATTGTGCTGGTCCTGTTGAGTGTGTGAGTTGTGTTGAGTGGAGACTGACTGTGACAGTGATTTAACGGTGTCCTGTTAACTGTGCTTTAACGACCAGAAAATGGACAGTGCGTGCCCATACCGCACACCATGTAAGTGGCTTATTCAACCAATATTAACATGTAGAGACTTCGAGTGCTCAACGCAAGCAAACTTTGGAGAGAGAGCCAGCTTTGTTCTCTGTTGCTCCGCTCAGTGCTGTGTGGTGGCGGCTGAGCTTGATGAGCAAGTGATAAAAAGCAAAAGGGGGGCGGCTCGGTCCAGGGGCTGGTGGTGGCGTGCCTCTCGCTTTCTCGAGCCAGGGAGATTACATTTACAACTTGGGCTTCTTTAGAGGAATCATACCTCAGCAGGAACAATCCCAAAATCCATTGATCACTCTTCCAAAGCGGCGAGGGAAATGATATCACCATAATATGCCTTAGCAGGCCTCTCCGCTGTAAAAACTAATTAGGTTGAGCAGACAGAAGCACAACTGACAAGTCACTGGCTGAATGCCCCTTGGCTGCTCTCAGGAAGAAAAAAAACGGGAAAAAAGTTTTCTTTTAAAAAATATATATATTCAAAATAAGAGGGGGGATTTTGCAGTGTTGAGTGAGCTGTGATGTTGAAGCGTGAGCCGCAGTCTCGTTGCCGCAGGGAGGCCGGTAGCACGCAGGGCTTCAGTGCCATCACATCCAAAGAGATATGACCATTACACACAGAGGGGGTGGCGTGGGGGTTGGCCTTCACTCCGAGCGTTACGCACGCGCTCTGAAGGCCTGCACGCGCTGACCGTCTGGGAGCCTGGGCAGCACCCTCGCACACTCAGAAGCCTCTGACTAATGTGCTGTCTCACACACACACACACACACTCACACAAACACACACACACACACAACCATGTGCGTGTGTTTGCATCTGTGAATTTAATTCCGCTGGGTGCACATCTGCTGTCGACATCAGTGTGTGTGTGTGTGTGTGTGTGTGTGTGTGTGTGGGCATAGGTATATTTTCATGTTATGTGTGTATTGAGTGTGAGTGGCAGAGTGTAGGTGTATGCCTGTGTTGAGTGTGTGTCTGTGTGTGTAAGCATGTATGTGTGTTGTCTGGTGTGTGTTTGCGCGTATAAGAGTGCGAGTGCGTGCACTGGACGCGTGTGCAGGATAAACTGCAGAGCCCTAGAGCTGGCCATACAGACGCTCGGCCTCCGCTGCCACAGCTGGGGATGAGGCTGCCTTATCGGCAGCCCCCAGGCAGCCACCCCTGGGGAGACTGTGTGTGCACCAGAGAGGCTGGATGTTTGTGTGTGTGTGGGGTGGATATTTTTGTGTTTGCGTGTGTGTGTGGGTTGGATGTGTATTTATGTGTGTTTATGTGTGTGTGTGTGTGTGTGTGTGTGGGGGGTGGGTGTGTATTTGTGTGTGTTTATGTATGTGTTTATGTGTGTGTGTGTGTGTGTGTGTGTGTGTGTGTGTGTGTGTGTGGGCTGGGTGTGTATTAATGTGTGTGTGTGTGTGTGTGTGTGGGCTGGGTGTTTATTTATGTGTGTTATTTGTGTGTGTGTGTGTGTGTCGGGGGGGGGGGGGGGGGGGGGTAGTTGAGTGGAGTTGGCCCGGTAGTTGGCCTACCGGTCCGTGTTGCGGTTTTCCGTTGTTGTTAAGGTAATTACTGTAAAGAGTGCCAATTACTCTTTCCGCTGGCTCTGTGTGCACTTAGGAGCTCAGACAACTTGGGCTACACAGTGCACCTCACCGCACTGACCCCACACACAGATGTGGACAACAAGCGCCGCCGCCACAGCAGCAGCAGCCTCAGCCTTGAGGTCCACGCTTCACAATTAGCATTATTCTGTTAATTCTGCAGCCGCTCAGGCTGCTGTTCAGCCGGCTGTCTGTCCTTCACCCGGGAGAAGTCACCAGAATACTGATGAATCATAGGTCTCCATAGCCACAGGAGGCCTTGATGAATGCAACAAGGGCAAACATTCAGATGCGTTTAAAAGCAAGTAGCACCATTTTAGATGAGCCACCAGACAAGATGCCGAGGGTCAATGGCAATGTCATGTAGACAGCAGAATGATGGGAAGGGGCCCTCACCGCTACATTCTCTCCCATTATAATGGAGCGACAAGAGCTATCCATGCATTTATTATCATTATGAAAACTCCCTTCAGCCACCTGGAGCAGATACAAAGACACAAACACACACCGCACACAGAGACATACACACACATAGACACACACCAACATACAGACACGCACACACGACACACAAACAGACACACACAACATACACCAACACACAATCAAGAATAACACAAACACCTACTCATATTGTGAATATTGCCTCAGTTTCTCCCCATGCAATTCAATTGACTTCTCATACGTGCCGGTCGGAGTATTCATGGAATTCGGCCCAGCCAGTGGGCAGAGCTCCTACCCTGGCACCCATCTTCATGCCATGCGCTTTTCCTCCTGACCACGCCACCCAATGCCCATGTTTATGTCAACAAAGCAGGTGTCAGCCAACCGAGCCTCGCTATGAACTGCCACGCTCTCTTTGGCGACTGCCAGGCGTCCGTGTAAACAATTATAAAGAAATGTAATCAGCAGAGACAAGACAAGAGGGCACGCTAATGCCGCTCACCCGCAGCTATTCAACAGTGAGAAATCGACCAAGACTTCAACCACAATGAGCCTTAAGACCAGATATCCATTACACCGACTAAATTTAGCTTCATGAAACATGCAATGAGATCATTCCCATCACTGTCCATAGAACAGGATGTCCATCTTATATTAAGAGAAAGGAGTCTTTTGTTTTACATGATACTTAAAATTAAGGTCTTTGTTTAAAAATAACTGTTACCTTTTTAAATAAAGAGTCTTACATGCATAACATTTCATAACACTCTTTCTGTATTGTGTATGTGCGTGGTGTGTGTGTGTGTGTGTGTGTGTGTGCGCCTGTGAGTGAGAGAGAAAGAATGAGTCAGAGAGAGAGAAAGAGAGTGAGTGACAGAAAGAGTGAGTGACAGAGAGAGAGAGAGAGAGAGAGAGAGAGAGAGAGAGAGAGAGAGAGAGAGAGAGAGAGAGAGAGAGATGTTATGTACAGGTACATTATTACTATCAAAGCTATCAGAGACGGCACTCCAGCCCTGTGGCTGTGCCTTTGATCCAGTATCTGGTAACAGAGTTATTTCATGACGCGCTTCCCTGTGAGATAAATGGAGGTGCATCCAAATAGTGATCCTAATGATCTCAGATTGGGCTGTAGTCTTAGGCACCTCCAAGAGTACCTCTGGAGAGCCTGTGAAGACGTAATACAATAGGACAGAGATGGACATAGGCTAAATTACACTGCAAGACTAATTTGGAGTAATGATATTCCCCTCAGAGGAACAGGATGTCTCGCCCTGTCTCTTATGAACAAATGGACCAGTTAAGGTAACCATATTGTTCTGCCAATATTACTGTACCAAATACAATTATACAGCTTTCTCAAGTGACAGCACTTTATCTCTGTAGTAGTGGTTCTTGAATAGAACTTATCTAGAGTCTATGTCTCATTTCCTGGTTCATTTCCTCTATACATTTAAGTGCATATGTGCAAAATGCAGCATCATTACATTTGAGGATACCATACTACGATGCATTTTCTATCTAATGTGACATTAAAAGGGCATAATTGAGAAGCACTGCTTGAGATCACTGTGGCATAACGAGAGCTAGAATAATAAAAAGCTTACTTCTCTTTGTATTGTTTTAGATAGGTTTACTGGACTAACATCTTTCCTATGGCCACACCTTCTTGCTGCCCATGGTAAACAGAGAGGCCATTAGTGTTGACACGATACCAAAATTGTTTAGAAACCGATACCAAGTCAGGAATTGCTATTTTGATACTTCTTCAATACTTTAAAAAAAATGTATTTGATTTGAGGGCTGCTAATTGAATGCTGTTGGGGGGCTGCTAATTGTATGCTGTTGAACTTAGGCTATATAATAAAAAATATGGTGCTTTGTCACTTTAAGGGCGCATGTAACTACAAAGTGGGGTCTGGGTCTGGTTGCACGGCAGTTGCTAGGTAATAATGTAAACTCTATTTTTGCTGCCAATCACCAAAAAGCAAGCCTTTTATGTCTGTGTACGTAGGCTACACAGGATTTGATGTATGATAAACACAACCAAGAACAAAACCGTTTGAAACTAGCAGAAATTATAATCAGAAGTTAATTTTCACCAAAAACCGGGACAATTCGTGTTTCGGAAATATTAATAATTATCCGGAACAGTCACTCAAAAAAGAGAACAATCCTGGGAAATCCAGTGCATGTGGCAACCCTTCCGTAGCGTAGCCTATTTCTAAATGACGTTAAACCCAATAGTAGGCCTAACTAACCTAAATCCCACAGCCTAGGTAGGTTAGCAACACAAACTTGAGAGATGCAAGTGAGCAAATCAACTTGATATTAGCCTATTATTATGTGTTACAACAGCAGCCATGTCTTGCTGTTTTTATGGCAGGACAGCTGTGCATACGTGTGTGAGGAGAAAAGACGCACGGCCACAGGCTAGGGGAGGAGGCACTAGAAGCATGCCTTGCGCACACGCATGTTACTTCAAAAGAACACGGTCATTCTTAAAAGTATCGATACTAGAGGTCAGCACTCCTGCGGTAGACCCGCGGGTCCCGACGCAAAAGAGTGCGGCGCGGGACAACTTTTGAAAGCTCTTTGCGGGAGTGGGCGGGATGAGAGAGGTGCGTTCGCGGGTGCGGGACAAACCGATGATTCACTGCACTCCCGCAAATTAAATATGTGCGTAAAATTAAATATGGAAATGATTAAAGTACTGTTCATAACTATAGTTCAGCTGGATGTTCTGTTAGGCAGCATTAAAAAACGGGGTTTAAGCATAACTGACGGATAGCAGGCCTATAGCCTATATTGTCGTTTACGTGGGTTCAATTTGTTCCTGCTGCTCATTGTCAAAACTCGAAATCGAAAGCATGACAGAGGAAGAGGGCATAAGACTAGGCCTACTTCAGTTGTTAGCCTTCAGAACCAAGAAACTGACATTTGGAGTCTTTCTCAGGTGTGTGTGCTCCTTTCGTGACAGAAAGAAAAACTGAATAGGCTATCCCTCCTGCATGCGGGCTAAAGATCAGTTTATGGGTAGAGTTAGTCTGTTGAAAGGCTCTTAATTTTTATGAACATGCATGCTGAGAGTGAAATATTAGCCATAGTTCATTGACTCTCCACAACAGGCCTGAACACTGGGAGTGCACTCAGACTAAGCAAGTCTAGACCTGGGGCAGGACCTAGGTGGGAGACTTCTGGAAACCCACCGCAGGATTCCACCACAGGTTTCTATGGGAGACACGGTGTAGGGTAGTGTTCATTTTGTCACCTATTTTTAATTTAGTCTTAGTCATAGTCTTGTGAAGAAATGTCCTTTTTAGTCTTTGTCATATTTAGTCATTCAAATATCATTTTTGTTAGTCAAGTTTTAGTCGACTAAAAGTCTCGTCATTTTAGTCTAGTTTTAGTCAAAAGAAAACTAAAGGTATCTTAGTCTTAGTCAGTTTTAGTCAACACATTTTAGTCTTTTTTTATAACAATTTTTTTCTGATTACCATTTGAGTCAAATAGTGTTTCACACATCTCAATTTTCCAACAATATTGTGTGTCCACAGGGCTACTCGTCTGTTATAATTACTCATTCTGATTTTTTGTCAGTCAGTATGTTTACATGCACAGGTAAGTCGAGCTACAGTTATAGCTCGGCTGGGATTTGACCATAGACAGTAAAAGATTTGACTGGACCACTGTCATATTCGTAGACCAGTGTTTCTCAAAGTGTGGTCCGGGAATCACTGGTGGTCCGCAAGCTATCCCAAGTGGTCCGTGAGCAGACGTGGTAAAATATAATATAGATCAGTTGTTTGCAATATTGAACCAACTTGTATGTAAAAACAGTTCTGCAACACTGTCTATGTAAGATATGCCAGTTTAAATCATGCAGTATGAATCCACACAATAAGCAAAGTGCAAAGACAATAAGCAAGGTGGTTCAGTGAGTAGACCTATAGTGTAGACTAATTATAGGCTACTGTTGAAGTAGGTCTAATCTTTTTTTTTTTTTTAGCTAGGGTTAGTTAAGTGGTCCTGAAACTGAAAAAGTTTGAGAAACACTGTCGTAGACCAAAGTATTAATGTTTTACTCCGCCTCGCTAGATGGCAATATGCGCCCAAACACAACACATTCCCCAAACAGACTCTCCATCTTAGCCATAGCTAACTTGCTAGCGAACTTTCCATATTAGCTTACTTGCTAGCAAACTTTGCATCATCAGTCTAACTAGTTAAATAGTTGACATTACATGATGAACATTTTCGTATGGACATTCTGGTGGATGTTAATTTGTATGAGAGAAGCTTCAACTTCTGGGTATGTAGCATTGTGGCATAAAGCTTAGGTAGTTGGCTAACTCTGGCAGAAATCTCCAGTGTTCTTGTTCCATGTAGTTTCGTGTTGCAGCCACAGGGTTGCAGCAACAGCACGTAGACTAGCCTACAGGAAAGCTGTTGCGTATGAACTCATTCGGAATATTTTGAAAACGTAACAGCTAGATATTCTGTCTTCTCATTTTGTAGACGAAAATGAAGAGAGATTTTATCTTAGTTCTTATTTCATGCAAAACATTTTAGTCTCGTCTTTTTTCGTCAACAATAATTCATCTTAAGATGGTCTTAGTCAGTGTTTCAGGACATTACTGCAGTCTCGTCATCGTCTCGTCTTAGTCATGAAAAAAAAGGTCGTTGACGAACATATTTCCTCTCGTCTCATCTGACGAAATTAACACTAGTGTAGGGTGCACTCTGGATAAGACCCGTATGGACCTCAATGTCCCAGAGATTTCCAACCAGGCAGTAGTGATGTAGTGAGCCCACTGACAAAAAAACGGTCCATGGTGTATCACGTGGCGGTGTAATGAATATCAGACTTCAAATGTAAAAACCATCACCACCAGTCTGTGGTGATGATCTTTACTTTTGAATTTTATGGAAAGCATTTTGATAACTGTGAAAATGTACTAGGCCTTTATCATAATCAGAGTAGGGGTTGACCAATTATCGGCCTGGCCGATTATTAGGGCCGATATTTAGCATTTTTATAATAATCGGTATCGGTCATTTTTTCCACCAATAAGCCGATATTGAAATAGATAAAGAATGAAACGCGCTACTTTGTCTGTAAAGCGTCTCTCATTCCCTGCATTTGCTACTCTGTGGTCAAGAGCATTGTCCCGCCCACTACACCGTCTGATTAGTTAGTTAGCACAAGTACCCCTGGCTGTAGCTTGCAGATCGGGGCTGGGCTCAATGTGGGGCGGAGCGCAACGTTGAGCTCAGCCCAAAACCAGCTTGTCATTACCCGTTGACCTCTCTGTGTCCGTCTATTTACCCGGACTCCGTCTATTTACCCGGACTCGGAGTAACGAGAATTTTTCTCAAGGAAGACTGCTTAACTCTATAAAAGCGAATCCTCCTTGAACTTCCCCCCTAGCGTTCTAGAATCTGTGCTACACCATGCGTTTCTTGGGTAGCCTAATCTAAGTAGGCCTAGGCTACGCTAAGATCATTACATCCAGTCTGCATAAACATAGGCCTATAGCAATAACATTATCAATGCATTTTATTTCTAGCCTATCAGTATTTTCTTTATAGAATAGTTTAGTAGCCTGTGCGAGTCCCGGGGACATGCCACAATGAACCTCTTTAGTATCCCTATAAAATATGGTCAACAAGGTCTGCTAAGAGTAGAGAACATAATATTGGCCTCTTGTTTATACATAAATGTAATTGGGTGTGTTCGCGGCACAAAAATCATAGGCCTATAACTCGCAATCAGAAGTGTCCGCGCAATAAAATCAGTTCATTTTGCCATAGAGACGGGTGTTACAACTGTTATTTTCATTTAATTGCATTTGCTATGACTAGGCTATATAAATGGCACTCATGTTAACTTGAAACAGGGACTGAAGATATGAATGACATGTGATTGAAGTCCACACACGCTCAAATTTCACGAAGCAAACTTAAACAAACAGTTGCGGTTTAAAAAATAAATAAAAAATTGTGATGCTTGAATTTTGCACCTTTTTCTTAATATCCCTGGTAGTATTTAAGTAAACCATTCATATTTGGATGGCTGTAAGATTCTACATATAATTAGCCAACATGTGTCCGTAGCTACACTGTATCTTGAGAATAAAACACTGTTACATTTGTACCGCTGTTACAATTGTACCAGTTCCACCAGCCTAACAGTCTAACCTCCGTGTTTTTTTCTCTTGAAGTTGAGGAAATGCTTTTATAGATTTAAGCATTCTTCCTAGAGATTATGTTGAGAAATATAGGAAACAAGGTAGGCCCTATGGACATTGTCAGCGTGAGAAGACGTGCTGAAGGTGGGCTGAGCTCAACGTTGCGCTCCGCCCCACATTGAGCCCAGCCCCGATCTGCAAGCTGCAGCCAGGGGCTTCTCCTTTTATCAACTACTCGTGCAACTGTATTTAAGTAGGGAAAACGTGGATGTGCTTTTGAATTAATGCTTTTGAATTACATTTTTGCAGCATATCGCCTTTACTATCTACCCCTTTTTGACAACTGACATATCGGTTTTACATATCGGTTATCGGCCTCCTGTTTTGGTAATAATTGATATCGGTATCGGCCCTGAAAAAAACATATTGGTCTTAGGAAAATGTGTGTACATGTAGTTATCCACTCAGTTTTGTACACTTTATTTACACAGGGGATATACAGTATATGATGCTTGAAATGCAGGAATAAACTTTTAGTTTAACTGCAGTAATAAGGATTTGTAATAGCCAAACAGAACCTGTGGGGAAACAGAGGGTTTCATGCCCCATATCCTCCCAGTACAAGGCCTCCATGTTTAAGACCTCTAGAGCTGGCAGAACTTCAGCCCCCGGTTGCCGAAAGCTAAATGGTTCGTCTGGCAAGTTTCTCCTTCATAAATAGCACAGTGGCAAGTGGGAGTGAGAGGAAGACTTCGCAGGTGGCATGCTCAATGAAGCCGAACCGGTAAACAATGAAGAAGAGGCGCCAGTGGACGACCGTCTGTACAGTATCCTCCGAGAAAAGGATACTGTCTGAAGATGGGAGTGAGGCGGGAGTCTGGAAACGAGGCCTGCGTTGACAGGCGAAGCTGTGATGTATTTTGTCATCGAGAGAGATAGACAGAGAGAGACAGAGAGAAAAGACAGAAAGAAAGAGATAGAGAGAAAGATGGAGAAAGACAGAGAGGGGGCTGAGTGTGACAGCATGGTCGCCTTGAGTCACAGCATCATGGGTCCACGAAGACGGAAAGGGAGCGGAGGCTGGGCCGGGGTGAGCAAAAGGCCCAAAACACATCCTCAGGGCCGTTTAGGTGCCCAGAAATAGACCCCGTCTGGCGAAAACCTGCGCACGTTCCTCGACATGACAATCACCTCCGGGAAATGGAATATGTGTCACGACTCACGACTGCAACGTCAGCCCCTAATGAGGCCTCCGCATCCTATCTGAAGAATTACTTATCTGCCCTCGAGAAACAAACAGAGGGAGTCTTGAAGAGCCGCGCACTCTGCGTCTCCCACTCTACATTTACGAACGACGCAAGAAAAAGAAATCTCCCATGTCAAATGCGCAAATGATGACATCAAGGCATGCTGGTAATTCTGCACCGTTTCATCAAGTTTCCGAGGATTTGTGCATTGTGTTCTCAACAACTGCAAACATTTCAATCGGAACAAATGTATGCAACGTTCTGACGAAATATAATTTATGGCTGCTCTGAAAGCTGAAGTATAGGACAACAATGACAAGCAGGAAAAAGAAATGATTAATACTACATTACTGTGTTTCCATGGTAACAGAAATCTCAGCTACGAGAAGTAGATTCTGCATATGTCTTGATGTAAGCAACACACACAAACACACAGCGCGCACACACACACACAAGCTCACTCACACATACTCTTCCGCTCATATGTTTCGTGTTTCATATGTGGGGAATAGTTTCCAGGGTATTTCCTCACAGACTCAAATGTGATCCCCTACAATGAGGGGCAAAAAACAGGCAGTAGGGCTTCAAAGGCACAGAAATAAAAAGAATCAGGGAGGGAAAAAAAGAATTGTGGGATTGAGGAGTGGAGGAAGACTTCTGGCGACGCTTAATTAATATTTAAAGACTTTCTTTATTGCATCTTTAATAGACTTTTTTGTGGGTAACCCTCAACCGTTGGCTTCTGGCACTGTGAATTCCCATTCAGTTGAGCTGACCGAGTCTGAGACGTTCTTTTTTCATCCTTCTATCCTGACGGGAGTTTTATTACAATGCCTTTTCCCCCTCTGAGGAGTGAAGTCACAATATTGGGCCCTGCACCCAGATTGACTGAAATATGAAGGCTTACAGAGAATGAAACTAATGCATTTCTCCTCTGTTCTGCAGAACCAGGGCGTGCCTTAAACTCACTGACATCTGACCCCGGTGAAATGGTGCCAGAGGAGTTCTGCCGAATCATCCACCGAATTTAGAGTCTCTCTGCAGCATTGCAAAGCATTCGCACACTGATTTCGTTTCCATGTCTGTAAACGGCAGAAACTAGTTACTAATGTAGGTGCCGATGCTAGGTAATGAGACTTGCTTGTACACTAAACATGGATAACATCTCATCACTAAAACATAAAGTTTTGGTGTGTTGGTGATCTGTAATATAACAAATATTACAACTCTTCAGTCCTCACACAAACATACACACGGACACTAATATGTATGCAGACACATTTTCGTGAGATAATTCTAATAAACTACCCCTGCCTGCATAAATCATAGTGGTGGCTTCTCCCCCCTCTGCTTAATGAGTTATCGAAGCTTAATTAATTCACGGTGAATTCCTAAATTGAAGTCTGAGAATTTCCATTACGTTTTGGGTGACTGTGTTTACGAAGCGTTGCGCCGACATGCCTGAAAACCCAGCTAATATCTACCCCCCCCCCCCGACACACACACACACACACCAACACCACCCCTTTGCTACTCTCATCTGGGGAAAAAGCTCATTTTCTTCTGGCTTTCAAGGATTTAAATAATCATTTTCTTTCTCGGGAACTCTAACCCTCCCATTATGTTGACAACGAGGAATAAATTCGAAATACACAGGGTAAGTGAGTGAAGCCATGCTTCATATCCCCAAAGCTCTAATTCAACAAGAACTGGGTCAGCTTGTGAGGAATTTAATTTGAACAGATGTCAATTAATACCAATTATGGCTTTACTCTGAGCTGCCGAGAACCCGTCTCCACTTCTGAAGGTGGGTAATACGGCAGAAACTCAAAAGATGTCACAAGATGTGTGTCTGCGTACAGTGTACAGTGTTAGCCAATCCAGAGGATTAGAAAGTGCCACTCAGAG
Organism: Alosa sapidissima; assembly: GCF_018492685.1. NCBI lineage: Eukaryota > Metazoa > Chordata > Actinopteri > Clupeiformes > Clupeidae > Alosa > Alosa sapidissima. The sequence continues at coordinate 36,126,136 of NC_055961.1, read as the reverse complement.
ATACAAAAGGAGTGCATCATATGAATGCATGACCAGTATGCTGGTAATGAAAAGAGACACTCACTTGAGAGAGAACTGCTCGACGGTGGAGTTTGGTACTAAGAAGAGGCTGATGGTCAAGGTCTCGCCCGGCTTGAGAGGCTTCTCTGGTAGACGCAGGAAGATGTTCTTGTCCAGCTGCTTGTCCACCACCAGCACCTCCTGGCTGGGTTGGTACAGGCTGATGCTTCCGATGCGGAGGAGAGGCTGTTGGGAAGAGGCCTCACCTCTGCCGCCTCCACCTCCTCCTCCTCCTCGACGGGGAAAGCTCTCGCCGCACTCCCCGCTGCCATCCGGGTCATGTAAAGTGTAGTAGAGCTCCACCTGGAAGCTCTCGCTGCCGCTGCTCAGCTCCAGGCTGTCGGCGCTCGAGCCTTTCCGGCGGCCCAGGGGAGCCACGTTGGCATTGAACCAGGTGATGGGGAGCTCAAGGTGGGCCAAGCACTGGGCCAGGTTCCCCTGCAGACGGCATGAGGTCTTGATCTCCCGGACGTCCCTGAAGGCGTGGAGCCGCACACAGGGCAGGCTGTCCTGCGCCTTGAAGTCATCCCAGTCCCGTCCGGCGATGTAGAAGAACACCTGAACCACCGGGTTGCTGGCGAACACCCGTGACTGGACGATGAACGCCCTCACTTTCCAGTTGACTGTCAGTCGGCCAGGGACATCCAGGGGGCTGGAGGGCTGCAGGAGGTCTTTGGACACTACCTGGTCACGCACAAATGGACCCAGGCTGATGTTGACCGCCGGTAGCTCCTTGGTTTGGAAAACCACAAAGCTCTCTGACCTCTGCAGCGGGTGGCCGCCCTGTCGTCCTGTGGCCGCGGACAAGGAGGAGGAGCGGGTCTCCTGGAGGAAGAAGGCCAGCTGGGCATTGGAGAGCTTGAAGCTGGCAGGGAGGTACACCTCAGGGGGACTGAGAGTGGCACCGGCAGAGGGCACACTGAGAAGGACATCGGAGCTGGTTGGGGACACTTTACCTGCAACTGTGCCGAGGGAGAGGGACAGGGAGAGAGAGATATGGGCGAGAGGGAGGGAGGGAGGGAGGGAGGAAGGAAGGAAGGGAGAAACGTTATTAATTACTTGTGAAATTAATTATGCATAACTTCACATAAATCACAGGTAAAAGTGTCCAAACAAAATATTCACCAAAGGCTTGCATTACAAGAAGCATATTATACTCCCCTTATATATATCCATACATGTGTCTAGTACGACGATAAAGTCGACATACCCCATAGATAGAGCTGATAAAGGTCCTTATTGTTTAGCCGTTCATAATCAATTGAAATGTCAAATGCATGCACACACAGCCGACATTGATCTCTGTCTAACAAGTTCCCAAGATAAACTACCTGACACTGCATTCTAAATCAATAAGTCTGCATGTTCAACACCATGAACACTATTTCCCACCCTGAGAGATAATTCTGAATCAACAAAGGACCTGTGCTTAAAACATAACATTAAAGGATACAAGGATACAAGGAAGTTTGTTGTCACATGCATATAGTTACTGGAAGTAAGAAATGCAGTGAAATTATGTCTGGTGTCAGCCTATTTGTGCATTTATGGGGGGGGGGGGGGTTAAAAAGTGCAGTAGAAGAGGGGTTTAGTAGATGAAGTGGCAAGGAAAAATATATCAAAGCATAATATTGATGGGGAACCACATGAGACGCCACACAAAATCAAAATCGCTCGCTGACAAAGAGAGAATATAAAAACAAACAAAGGAAAAAGCCCTGTGCCCACTTTGACAGGTCATTAAGAATTTTGCAAGGCAGGTTTGTCACTGTTGTAATTACTATAATATAACATACTTATCAAGATTATGAAATGTAGGGTGAAAAAGTGCCACAGTCGGTCTTTCCACTCCACTTCAGAAATAGGAAGTCCCATAGTCCCAAAATGTTTCGCATGGAGTCCCAAATGAATTAAAATTCCAGCATGTACAAAGGTGAATCCATTTGAGTCAGAAAAACCAAGCCCAAAAAGTAAAATCCCTACAAACAGTTCACTTTGAAGGATTAAAAAAACAAAAAACTTTACTTCGGTTCACCCACAGAGCTAGACATACAGACAGACAGAAATGTTCCCCCAAATTTCCAAGTATATGCAAAACCTGCTAAAAATCCAGCTTTCAATGTAACTCCCCAACAAGGTCACTGTTGATCAGAAGTCCTTTCAACCATGTTTGTAATCCGTGTTTGAAAGGCTGACTGTTTGGATCCCTGCCTGGTGCTAAGATCCCGGTCCCTGTCTCTCTTCGGTTGTCATTCAGACTCCTCCTCGAGTCCGAGCCCTTTGGCTTGTGTCGCTCCGGTCCCCATCGGCAGGCTTTAGACAAAGCCTCTGACACCGCCCTGTCTCGCCACACCTAGCTCGCGCCGACTATAATCACCACTTTACCGCCCAGGCAGCGCCGAGCAACACGGGCCCTCGCAGGACGCAAAACACCTCGGAACTGCAAAGCAACCCTCTCCATTTATCTTCTCCCACTGGACATGTTGAGGCAGACTCAGCGTGAATGCAGTGTGTGTGAGTGTGAGTGTGTGTGTGTGTGTGTGAGTGAGAGGGGTGGGATGGGGGAGGGTTGCATTACTTTGAGTGCCTTCAGGCAAAGAGAGCAGGAGAGAGAGGGGGATTAGAGGAAGATCATTGACGAATTAGCTTCCCTCTCCTCCTTCCTCTACTGGGGCCCCTGAGAAATACATCTGAATGAGGGTGGAGGTGGGGAGGAGACGGTGTTTTTTTCCCTTCTTCTTCTTTACGGTCTCCCCAGTCACCCTGCTTACAGGGAATTGGACAGGAAAAAAGAGGGGAGGCCTTCAGTTATGCCTCCAGAACAACAGCACTGGGCGGCACAATAAATGACGGAGCCCATTATGCTTGATAATGAAATCAGACTAATACTCTAACGTATTGTCTCCTATACAAATAAAATCAACAATAATGTCCCCCCACATTGAAATTCTTGGCAAAACCCCTTGGTTTGGCTATGCCCGATCGGAGACTCTCCTCGCGGCTGGAACTGATGCTGGAGACTCTCCAATCCTTGCTCAGGACACTTTCTGGAGTATGGGAAAGTGCGATCGCAGACATAAACAGCAGACCCCCGCAGAGCGGCAACAACTCACCCCTGGGTTGCTCTGAGTACTATTACAGTACAAGATGCATTAGCAAGCTGAGCATTCGCCTCACTATTTGACATGCCCGGCCTACCGAAGGTAATGTACACATCCAATTGCCTGTGCATAACCTCCCATAAGCCAGCTTCTGGGGCAATCCTCATGAGACAGAGGGCCTGATTTACCGCTCATCTTGGCCAAGGCTCTCCCTGCGTATTGTTCAGCTGCAAAAGTGAGGGTACAGATGGGATTGCATTACGCCGCCGTGAAACCTTAGCCTTCCTTTAGCTTCCTATTAGACCTCTGGGTAAAATGGAGTGTCTGTTCTTCCTGCTGCACTCAGTTACATGATACACATCTGTTGGGGGTTTGAATGTGGCTCTGGCAGCTCCTCAGGGCTTTTTCCATCTATTGGGGCCTCATGTGAAATAATGAAAACATCTCCTTTCTGACTTGTCGAGGTTGTGCCATTTAATTCCGGTGGTGGGTTACACAAAAGACCTCACACAAAAGGAAAAGGAAAAGAAAAAATTGCTTGCTGTTTTACGAGGCCAAGAAGTTTCCTTGGTTCCAAAAGTTTGTTGTTGGATTGTGCCAGGGTTAGGCTCATTCTGTTATTGCTTTGGGTGACAAACAGTTTTCACCAGAGCAAAGAACAAAACATTTCTCAGGATTATTTATGAAAACAGACTTGAAAAAGATGCAAACTAGACTAATTGCACTGTTTATGTTTACGGGTGATTCTTCAACTCTGGCACTTTTATGTTGTCTTGGTTACTCCCCTATTTTAATTTGCCACTCATTTCACACCGTAAAGAAAAAAAACTATAGCCACATGACAGACACTTGATTATAAACATTACCATTCATTATGGACTTTGGGAGCATAATTAGATCGAATTAACTGAAATTACATACTTCTGTAGGTGGGAAAATATATCTATACAATCTTACATGACTGCCATTTTTCTACAGTAATTATCATTATTAGAAGTGCAGATGGCCAAATGCCAACTCTCAGGAAGCAACTTTCATAAATAACTCAGTGTTTATAAGCAAGAGAGGAGATTCAGGCCTATCTGTGAAATTAGACAGATTAGCAGAATATGCTAACTGTTCCCAACAGACCTTTTGCTCGTGCTATGCTAACGAGTATCTGAGGTGCTCGGATTCAGGCTCCTCTGAATACATTGAATTTGAGTTTAGCATGACAAACAACAGTTGCAAATGAGGTGATTAGCATGAGAAGAAGCAAAAGCCTTGGCTTGCGAGAGAACCAGAAGAACCTCAGGCCCCTGTGCCTTTACAGCCTGTTAGGGAAATAAAAACCTTACAATACGGAGTCTGAATCAAGGACTGTAGCATGACAATGAAAACACTGGCTGCCTTGAGAAACAGATCTCTGGGAGATACAGTGACGACCCCCCACCTCCCATAACCCCTTCCCAACCCTCTAACCTGCTAGCTATTCTCAGAGTTAGGCACAGAAAGGGGCGCTGTTTTAGAGCAATGGGATAATGGAATATTTGTTACCGAGCTTGTGTGTTTTGAGCTGAGGCTGGGTTTGCAGAGTGTGCTCCAACAATCTCAGCGCTGGCTTATCACCATGGAATCCTCTTGTTTATCCATTCCACTCTTTTATGCTTCTCTCCTTTGCTGCTACCAGCCTCTCGTCATTAACAACAGCTCTTCAGATTCCCTTCCTTGCAAATGGATCCTCTCATCCAAAAACTAAAAGTATGACTAACACGCTGCAGGGACAGAGTGTGCTGGAGTTTGATATATCTTTCACTACTACATGAAATCTAACACCGACAGATACAAAAGGCTTGAAAGGAAGAATGGCAACTTCCACAGAATAACATTCATACCTTCTACAGGCATAGTTGAGAGTAACAAAAAAAATAGGATAAACTGTAATATGGCTAATGAACACATCAAGAACTTCACTTGAAAATCTAGACCATAGAGTAAGTGAAAATGCACCCAGGGAGTTAAGATAAATTCAGTGGTTTAGAAATGTACATATTGATTAATCAAAAGGAATAAAAAGGCTTCTCAGCTGAAGGAAATTACCAACCATGTCATGTCAAATGTGTAGTGCTATTAATAGCCCACTTGTTTTGCACACATAAATGTCTGTAGTCCCTTTGACCTAAAAAACCTTTAGCCCTGCCGAATTGATCTTATTATGACCGCCGCGCAGCGAAGCGGCGGTCATATAGGTTTAGTCAGATTTTTTTTTTCTTTTTCTTTTTTTTTTTTTTTCTTTTTCGCATGCCCAAATTTCCGTCAATGATTCCCGGGACACTGAAAGACCGGGGTACACGAAACTTGGTGGACATGTAACCCCACATGGATAGCATGGAACCATCGTTTTTCGTTTTGATCTGTAGCCCCCCCCGCTGAATTGGACCCCCCGAAAGGAGGGTAGGGCAGACACAGTTTTCTGTGAATATCTCGAAAAACTGTAGGGTTTAGGAGGACCATTTTTTTTTTGTATGTTGATCTCAAGGGGCCATGTCAACTCATTCCATAACCACTCATTTCATGTATAGCGCCACCTAGTTAAACACAAAAAAGTAAAAATGAGGTGGTGTAATTGAAGGTATCTGTGACCTAACATAGTCAAAACTGCACGAAATTGGAAGTGTAGGATCATTATGACACCCTCTGTATGCACGCCAAGTTTTGTGGAATTCCGTTCATGGGGGGCCACACAATAAATTAATTTATGTTACTATACACCAACTGGCCTGTAGGTGGCTGGAGACAGTTTTCTGTGAATATCTCGAGAACCGTAGGGCCTAGGAGGTCCACCTTTTTTTTGTATGTTGGTCTTAAGGGGGCATGTCAACCCATCCCATTACCACTTATTTCATGTATAGCGCCACCTAGTTAAAAATTAAAAAGCAAAAAATTAGGTGTTTTCATCACAATATCTCTGGCTGACAAGGTCAAAACTGCACAAAATTAAAAGTGTAGGATCATTATGACACCCTCCGAATGCATGCCAAGTTTTGTGTACTTTCGGTCAATGGGGGCCTTACAATAAAATAACTTATGTGTACATTTAGTGACGTACACCAACAAGGATTCCCGGGACACTGAAAGACCGGGGTACACAAAACTTGGTGGGCATGTACCCCCACATGACCTGGCATTCTCTGGGGGTCTGGGGGTATGCCAAGTTTCGTAGAATTTCATCCATGGTGGGTCTAAAAAAATTAGGTTATGTGTACATTTAGTGACTGTACACTCATTGGCCTGTAAATGGCGGTGCACACATATAAACATGCACACACACAGGCACCCACATACTATCGGTATTAGAACGGCCGGTACATAATTACAAATTCAGTAGGATCAAAAGAAAGCCAAAATAAATATTCATCATCATCATCATCATGGCTGCATTTTCAGTATTGGCGATAAGTAGTCGTTTGTCCACTAGATGGCGCATCGTTGCAGTGAGACGTAATTTTGTTGGAAGTTAAAAGTGGGTTGGGGAAAAACAATGGACACTTCCTACAAGGACTGTAATTTACCGCAGCGAACATCTAATAAGGACAGGACGATGTTCACATGAAGTGAAATTCCCATTTCTTCTTGAAGCCGAAATAAATCTGAGGATGTTTATCGGACATGCTTGGTTTTTACTGCAGGTACGTTAATCTTGTAATATCAATAAGGACCTAGGTAATGTTACCGTTAGCGTTGGTTGAGTGATGGAGGCCCATTTGATTGATTGCATTTGTAGAAAACTATAAATGCGGTTATACCAAGCAAATTGATAGCAGCACTGTTTGTATCTTTCGACTGTCATTTATTGCACGTGCTACAAAATCATTCTGTGCAATTGAAGATTTACCAACGTTACACCGGTCTGATACAGTTTTGCCTATACATGCGTGAGACTGAGACGCCTGTTTATTTTGTTTTAAGTGCGTGCAGGGTGTGAGAGGGGAATCGATGTGCTTTGATTCCAGCTTGGTAGTTGTAGTCTGTGAAATTAAAAAGCATGTGTGTGTGAAGTATCCAAACAATGACACCTTCATTTCATTATGGCTGCTTTTAGCAACACACCTTAAGCTACTGTGTAGTGGGTCCCATTTAGAAGTGGCTACTTCATTCGCGCTTTCCTTGACTCATGGAGCTGCGTGAATGTTATTACAAGTTTTCGCCACGATATGGCAGTTTAAGTCCGCTTGATACTGTAAGGCGTAAGCCATTGGTTTCCAAAGGAGATTTTATTTGTGTCGCCAGCATAGCCTATTGACAATTTATGTTGTAAATAGGCCTACCTTATAATCCTACCTGTAGCTTAGGGAAGCTAACAGCTTTCTATTAGGATCTAGTTTGTTAGTTACAGTTTTGTCATAACTCCCTAATGCATTTTTGCATTTAGAATAGCCAGAGCGTGTATATCTCAATCTGAAAATTAAACAATATCGGGTGCCTATGGACTAGGCTGGGTGAACCCAGCCTGATCTGCCCGCTATTTATTTTTTGATTTCTTAAAAGATTGAGCTTGGTCTGATGAAAGCCAGACTAGCCATGGACCTCAGTTACACAATGCAAGGGAACATGAATCAGCCTATATTTGCACGAACAATAACGGACAAAAGCTCTTCAACTTTGGCCCGTTAAAATGTGTATGAACAGTCTAGCGACGCATTTCATCAAGGCCCATTTGGACATGTCAGTTATTTGCACCACTGGTTAGATGTAAAACAGCATTTCGTTTCAGACTACTGTTACTTAATTTGTGCATTAACAATAACGTTTCAGACTACTGTTACTTAATTTGTGCATTGACAATAAAGTATTACATGAACTAAAGATGACTAAAATCTTATGTAGAAGAAGAAACATTCACAAAAAATCCATCCATCCAAAAATGACCTTTGTTTTTGATAGCTGTTGAAAACGGCATGGAACTGACAGAGATGTTTTTGTTTATAAATACGTAAAAAATAAATAAATAAATAAATAAATAAATAACATTATGCTGATACCTTTTGCTTTTCCCAAATACAATGTAGCCTACAGGTGTAAGTGACCTTTCATCAATCCAGTTGCAATGGATGAACTGTGATGAACTGCCCTACTTGTGATTGTTTAGAGATTTTAAAGGTTTTATAACAATGCTACATCTTCTTTGGCTATTCTACAATCTATTCACCTTTTCAGCACCAGTAGGCTACTTTCTGTGCAGCCGCACACACACACTCAGGCATGCCAAACAAGCATACACAAAAGTTTCAAGAGTGGGGGATGGAGTAAAATATGGAGACATTGAAGTGTGATTTATTTTCGCGGAATGGATGTACAGGACTGAGCGGCGGTCGTATTTTGTACCGCTATGCGGTACATCTAGTTGTATGCTCGTTCAGGCGCGCCTGCAGGTGTACGTCCGTACGCACTGTGCGTACCATCACTCAACAACGAGAGAACATTTACCTTGTGTGTGTGTATATTCACACCATATTGGCCTACCATACCTTTCCAACTATGCACAGTATCCCATTAGTTGCATGCCATCAGGCTATTTACAATGTTCTATTAAAGGGACACCAGGCAACGTTTTCGTGTTAATTAATCATCTTCGTAAGTCGGTACAGTGGCGTCGTTAGACCTGGGCATTCGGGGCTATAGCCCCGGATCTATGGGCCGTCAACAACAACAAAAACTCTAATCGTGAATGAAATAAATAGCCCTGTAGAAGAGACTTTTGTGTTTTGTGTCCATTGTGTGCATTAACAGCAGCGCAAGACAATCTGACGTGATCTGGGAAGGTTTAGAATCATTTGTTGCAAAATGTTGCAATTTCAATTATCCTCTACGCTATTACGCATTGCTGTTTCGTGCTTCTACTAACTAGCCTTAGCGAAATAAGTGTATAAGGACAAATGGATATTAGAAGTTTATTTAGAGAAAAAAAGGGCAGAGCAGGGACAAGAAGTGGAAACTCTTCAGTGTGTCATCGTCTCCCGCAACCCAGGAGGACATTTCGATCAGCTCAGTTTCAATATATCGTGATTTACTATTGAATCACATGCGCAGTAAATAAACCTGACCTCGTTTGAGGGGGCTTCCAAGCAATGCATGTTGGGCTTGATTTTGACAGAATGGAACTTTTTCTTTGGGCAAAAGTTCGTGATATACAACCCAAATGCATTGCTTTCAAGGCACCCATAGCCCATTAATTGAAGGGGATGACGTCCGAAATGTTTATCCCGAGACGAACGCTCACACCTGTCAAGTGCACGACAGAGGTGCATGACGATGTTTATTCTACAGGCTATTTTAATGTGATATTTGGGGTGTTGTATGTGGTGCACTTTGGCAGAAGAGACGTTCTCCTCAGGGGCGCCTGCAGGAATTAATGCTATGGTACGCACCCCCCCCCCCCCCCGCAAAAGAAATAATTCACTCGTGAACAATATTTGTCCGTTTTAGGTCCGTGCATTGGTCAGTCAGCAAAAAAGTAGCCTACATAGCATAACAACATCCACATGCAATAATACAACGACAACGTCTACAATGACCTATTCATTTGGACAACTTGATACAGCCCTATACAGGCTAAAGTTACCTTTAGTTTTGTTCTAGCGTAACGTGACGTCTGGCTTTAGTGCAGTCTAACGTTCTGACAAGCACACCAATTGCCTACCAACTCCTAGCGTTGCTGCCTCCATCCTTTCTGTTTTCGTTGTTTAAAACTTGTGATATCCATGATGAGTATTGAGTGAATTAGCTCAACATTGTGTGCTGATAACCATATAGATAGCCGAGTAAAAGAAAACAACAAGTAGCCTATTGCGTGGCTGCATGCGTATTCTCTCTCCTGCTCAAAACATAATGTGTTCACTAACTTTACGTAATAGAAAATGGTAAATAGCCTGATGGCATGCAGCTAATGGGATACTGTACATAGTTGGGAAGGTATGGTAGGCCGATTTGGTGTGAATACACACACACACAAGGGAAATTTTCTCTCGCTGTTGAGTAGCCTGATGGTACGCACAGTGTGTACGGACGTACACCTGCAGGCGCGCCTGGTTCTCCTTACACGGTCTTTAAACATCAAAATATTCAGAATGCCGTGACGTGAGTCATTACGATTGGCCTTCCTTTTCATTCTCAAAGTAGGTTAAAATTGCATGTTCATCAGCACGATTTTCAAAATCTCTCGGGGGAGAAACCCCCGAACCCCCGGACAAAAAAGAACTCTAACTTCTGGGCTCTAGCCCCGAATGTTTTAAATAGCTGGCGACGCCCGAGTCGGTATATGGTTAAATGACTCATTACGGGGCGAATGAAGGCTCTCTCGCCCGCCCCTACTGCCTGTAGGAAGAATATCCCACTTGCAAGTTCGGTGTATCCTACCTGCCGACCGAAGCAGGATCAGTTTACAGCACAGAGGCAGGCTAACGAAACGCTAGAGATTGTTGCAAACGTGTGTATAATGGCAGAGCCGGCGAAGAAGCAGCGAAAACACTTGACGGAAGACGCAAAGAAAAGGAAAAGAGCTTCAGACCGAGCGAGGGGGAGTTTCGTAGAGAAAAAGCATCAGGCTTGCCTGGTGTCCCTTTCAGTAAAGTTAGTGAACACTTATCAAAATTAACGCGCACACATGTTTGAGCAGGAGAGAATACGCACGCAGGCACGCATAGGCTAGGTTTTCTTTTACTCGGCTTTATATGGTTATCAGCACACAATGTTGAGCTAATTCACTAACTCAATACTCATCAAGGATATCACGTATCAAGTTTAAACAACGAAAACAGAGAGGATGGAGGCAGCAAAGCTAGAGGAGCTATTCAAGATGGGCAAGAACAAGGTTGGCTAAGCAATTGGTGTGCTTGTCAGAACGACTGCATTACAGCTGTTTAAAGCCAGACGTTACAGTAGCTATAACACAACTAAAGGTAGCTTTAACCTGTATAGGGATGTATAAAGTTGCCCAAATGAATAGGTAATTGTAGACGTTGTTGTTGCATTATTGCATGTAGATGTTGTTATGCTATGTATGCACAAACCTAAACCCATAGCATTAATTCCTGCAGGCGACCCTGTGCTCGTTAAAGGGTATATTGCTAAGAATCAGCCCAGCCCACACATCCCCGACAACGTGATTCATGCACTCCACAAGCACTGACAAACTCAACTCAAAATATTTTTTTCATTTTGTTATATGAGATGGGGAAAGAATTACTGAGGGGTTTATGGACATCTACTTCTATTATCCTGTAATTCACCTGTACCACTGTGATATGAAATTTCAAGGCCGAAATTAGAAATGGGTGTATCTTAGGATCTAAATGTGATAGAAATATAAACTAAATATGTTTTTCCATGTTTCTGGGCATGAGAAACTTATCTATAGCATTGATAGCACTCTAAGAGGTCAACATAATTACGTGCAGTGAAGATTACTGGCAAAAGATCCAATGATTGGGCAAATCCAAGTACAAAATGTATCATTTCACCAAACAATTCCATATAAATATGGACATAACAAAAATTTAGCCCTACTTGAACTTGAGCGCCTATCAAAAAGTCACAACTTGAACTCCTATCACAAAACCCCAATGTAACATTGAACAGGCATTCTAAAAAGTACAGTGAAAGTTGTTGTAGGCCTTAGCTTTTGGGGGTAAGAAAAAGGCCTACAAAACAGCTGTGCAGCTTGTGCATATTAATGCTGCCTTTTTGCATTTACAGTGTCCGGTACAACCCTTTTTACAACCCTTTCCAATGAATGTTAAAAATGCTAAGGACATTCATCCAAGCACACCAGCACAGACAGAATTGCGTTGCCAGGGACTTGTTGCTTAGGTCAGTGGTTCTTAAACGTTTTGACTGGCGACCCCCAAAAAACATTGGCCAAACCTCGAGACCCCCTTCTCTCCAGCCAATGAAAGTTGGTTTCATTTTGGAAAATGTTGCAAGACTGGCATTGGAGGCAGAGGCAGAAACGGTATGCTATGTCAACATCAAAACCAAGCCTTATAATCTGATTTATTGTTTTCCAAAGAATAACTAGCACTCATCCAATGTATAACTGGCAGTTCTGTGGCAAGAAAAGGCTGCATCACTGGTAAGTTTACGCACAGAATCTTTGAAGTTATCGTTGCAAGAGGCGCAAATAGAGATTTGAGTTTGCGTAAACAAAGGATCCACATTCGGAGGAACATTATGGAAACACTGTGAATTGTAACCCTACATCTAGGACTACTGAATATCCCAGTTTTTAAACATGTTGGTCTGAAAACCTTCTGCAAATAATTTCGCGACCCCTCCCAAATTTTTGTCAACCCCCAGTTCAAGAAACACTGGCTTAGGTCTTACCAGGCTGTTAGACTCCTGACAGTGCACCCTCAAAATAACCGAAATAATGCCCATTTAACTTTAGATCACATTCCTTGGTCAGTGGTGTTATAATTTTCTGTGGCATCAAAATAGCAATTTCTGATCATATGCCTGACCACACCTGTTTTTTTTTCATCGATACACCCGTGGGTGTGCAAGGTCTGGCGGAATAATGATAAAATGTGCTGACCTAAAACTAGAAAAACAATTGTGTCGCGACTGGTTCCTCAATGCACTGAGTGTAAGATAGGGCCCTCAGTCTTCCTAACTAATGCTTCTGCAAAAATGTGCAGTTGAACAATGATTTCTTTCACTTTCCTTTCTTAAATATTCTTGGTACTTCACTGAGTCATTCCTCAATATTTGTCTATATTTTATCAGTCTTTCTGCTCCATGTTTTCTTTTATGTTTAGACAAGTTGGCAATTTGTTTCTATATTCATGGGTGTCATCAGGTCTCTTTCCACAGGGGTATACAATCAAGAACCTAGATTATGAATGCAGACTGCATGGTGCTTGACTAATACACCTGTGGAAAGGAACCTGATGAAACCCATGAATAGCACTAGCTTAATCATTGAAACAACATTTTTATTTTAGGTTGTAGGCCTAGTCTTAAATATCCTAAAATGCATTTTATTTATATAAATATGCAATTGGAAATATCACTGATTTACCAAAATATAGCACCTAACGTTCCATTTAGTCACTACCGAAACAATCTCGTCACAACCGAAACTTCAATACATGTTTCGGTAGTGACGAAAAAATATATTTTTGAGCCTATCTCAAAGATGCTAGTCAGCACATGGTTAGATAGCACAGTTCTGAACATTTATACACAAATAAAAACTAGATTTTCAAAAAAACAACCAAAACAACTTGATTAATTGAAATAAATATGTGTTCGGTAGTGACGTTTTTAAATGTTCCAGCCTGATTTTGAGACTTTTGAATGCATTTACTCAAAAATGATTGGACTGATCTACTCACCATGTGGCCATGAGAGAGAGAGGGATGCACACACACTTCCTGGTCCAAAATGGAGGGGTGTGGCTAAAATCATTACCATCCTATGGGCTAAACCTGTGTTTCGGTTGTGACATAAAAATGCGGGACAACATTTTTTACATAATAATTTATGATTTTTGAAAAGAATATGCAATAAATATATTTTTTCGATTGCTTTTATCATAGGTATTCAAAAGATCTTTATAAAAACATCAGTGGAAAAAATTACAAAAATGATTTTATATTTTTTTTTCATAAGGTGAAATTTAGGCCTTAGGGTTTGGGACAGCCACCTCTCAATTGAAAGTACCCTAAACATGATGATTTTATATATATTAAGCTTGATGGTACCTCAAATATTGTTTTAGTTCTTAATATATAATAAAAAGATCTTCATAAATATGTAACATTTTTCTGTACAAATGATTTTTAAATTACTTTTTAGGGTCTGGGACAGCAATTTGCACAAATTCGGTAGAATCGCCCAGATCAGCACCACAAAACGTTCTAGTTGAGACAAGGAAAGATCACTCAACTCTTGTGGCATATGCAACATTTTATGGAAAGCCTCTGTAACTTCTGGATATACACGCCATGTATCCCAGGCAGTCTTTTTACCACGGCCACTGAATGCAGATGTTGTATCACAGCCAGTGAAAGCATGAAATGCTAGCAGTGCAGAACCAGTGGAAGGACCCAGAGCAGTAACCACATTGTGAACAGAAATGGCTTCCAGTTCCAAAGGCAATCAACATTTCTTCTTCAATTGAAGAACTGAGTCTGCTGTTTATCGCTCTGTGCTGTTGGACAGTCAAAGGAGAAAGTGAGAGAGCGAGCAGCACAAAACCATGTAGGTTCCCAAGTGCCGGAACTTCTGAAACCACACCCAGGCCACACCCAATGCCCCACCCTGTACCCCAGACCTGTGGGGAAATAAGATCCTGTTTACACGAAGGGAAAACGCAGATATTTCAACGTGGTTTGGCCTCTCATTTACATGAAAATCACAAAAACTATTTGGAAAACTCCAGTTTCGCAGTTGCATGTAAATAGAGAAACCGGCGTTTTTGCATTGTGACATGTTGGTCTCTCGTTTGTTTTCGAATCTCTGATTGGCCACCTGTTTGCTCGAAATGTTCATGTCACCCTTCCCCTGCTGTTTTTATCATTATTGCCCCCCCCCCCCCCTGAATAAATACCCTATATATATGCAGGATAACAGAAGTAGATGTTTTGCCAGTGATCTTCACTGCACTTAATGATGTTGACCTCTTAGCGTGCTATCAATGCTATAGATGAGTTCCTCATGCCCAGAAACATGGAAAAACATATTTTTACATTTCTATCACATTTAGATCCTAAGATACACCCATTTCTAATTTCGGGCCTAGAAATTTCATATCACAGTGGTACAGGTGAGTTACAGGATAATATAAGTAGATGTCCATAAACCCCTCAGTAATTCTTTTCCCATCTCATATGACAACAAAATGAAAAAAATATTTTGAGCCTGGCTTTATCAGACAATCTGATTTTGTTTTTTTTAAAATGTATGCAAATTAGCACATTTTTAATGAGATAAGGCCTAATTTGCATATTTAAACATTAAAATATAAAAAACTTTCAATACATTTTTTTCTTAGCTTAACATGAGTA
The DNA here is from genome assembly GCF_018492685.1 of Alosa sapidissima. Classification (NCBI taxonomy): domain Eukaryota; kingdom Metazoa; phylum Chordata; class Actinopteri; order Clupeiformes; family Clupeidae; genus Alosa; species Alosa sapidissima. Next base: position 36,110,928 of record NC_055961.1, on the reverse strand, counting down.
ATCAACTGAGAAAGTTTCATGGTGATATCTATTATTTAATTTTTTTACCCCATTCACCTGTAGTGTCACAACATATTAGAGAGGTCAGTGACCTCTATCTGACCTCAGAGGTCAAACTGAGAATGCCTCCAGATCTTAAATTAAAGCTTAGGTCATCAAGAACAAACCCTGAAAGTTTCATGCTTCTTTCACAAAAGGCAAGATCGTCCCTATTTTAAGAGCTTAACAGCCCCACTATGTAAGGCTTTCTCCAAAAGAAAGAGGTGCCATTTCTAAGCAACAGTCACTTTGAAGCAAGAGCTGGAATCATCTAGGCTTAGGCTCAGCATGCAAGCCCCTGATGTGGGTGTGTCAGCAATATTCTGACAACAATATGACACAGGGCCAGCATTCCTCTGTGAAGAAGTTATATAGTGTGTATAATGCACTGGCCTACCATTTAAATTGCGATCACATTACGGTTAACAATAAACTCAGCATATTTCCCACAGAATGGCCTTATTTATTTTATAACCACTACTACACTATATCCATTATTAGTTTGTGTCCAAGTGTTTAGATGGATTAATATAATTACATTTATTATACGGCTCTTCACAATGCTAGTAGAACGCTCCATTGACTTGAATGGGATTTCCCAAAGTTCTAGCGGTAAATAAATTCAGGTAATTACCGCTGCAAACATATAATTACCGCTGTCAATGGCAACGGGTTTTGTGCTTCTGATACGTCTTTCATATCACTACGCAAGGACTGGAACTTCATTCAAACGTGAAAGCAGACGGTTGATCAGCTGTGTTCTAAGGAATGTTTGATTCAAGTTCAGCAGCGTGTGTTGCTGCGAACTATTTGTTTCTCAGCAAATGCCACGACGAACGGTAACAAATAGGCTAGGTTATGTAGGCTAAAGTCATATAGTGGGGAGTTTATTATTTCGTTTTGGCAAGTAGCCGTGTAATAAGCGGGATAATGTATAGAACGCCGGTCATTACTGTGAAAATAAGTCCCTTCAGGGCGGAACAAGACCCCTCCGCTGCGCGTCGGGGTCCGGTTCGCCCTGTCGGGACTTATTTTCCCAGTAATGACCGGCGTTCTATACATATTATGTGCATAATACATTTCCATAGAATAGAACATGGACATTTCCATAGAATAGAACATGTTCCATAGAAAAATAAAACAAACATAGGAAACCATTAAATAGAAGGTGAGATCGAAGGCAATTACACACTAATTGGGAGGACTTTTTTATTATTTCAATGTATCAGTTCAGATTTATTCACCTTTGATGGCCTGAGGCTTTGAGTTTCTGTTTGCCTTCATTATACCCTGACTGCAGCGCAATAGTAGTAGATTAGTCTCTTGCTTTGAAAGTACTAAGTGAGGAACATTCATTTGTGAAATGAAATCGATTGTCTAATTAAATAAGCAGTCTCTAAAAAGACACTAACCATTTTCTTGAATGCCCTTTTCTCTAAGAATGCAAAGAAGATTTTCAAACTGAAGGCCAATCGTGAGAGAGAAAGGTTAAAAACAATGAGCATAGACAGACATAAGGAATCATAACAACGCTTTTGAGAGGGTCAAATGAAAGTCATGTTAAGCTTTTCAGGTGATAAGCGGATTTCATTTCTTAAAGTAAAATAGAAAGATGGCTTGTAATTGTAGCTAGATTTAGTGAGTACTTTTCATCTGATGTGAACAACGTGCTTCTACTGACAGACAAATCTGTGCTAGATGTAATGAACTATTACTGTATGAAGGCGGTGGCTGCAGGATCAAAGTGTTGTCTGTATAATGGAGAGTGCTACAGTAGCAGACACTCTTCAGTCTGAGCTGCCACACAGAAGTGTACCCATCTTAGGGGTGGCCTTTATACTGCTATCCTTCTTGTGTGGAACACTATCATTTTTGGTGTGATAGCTGTGATAACACAAATCAAATGGGCAGCATTAGGCGGTAAAAGCAATATTTAAGCAAACTCTGTGTTTTGAAGTCTTGCCCAAACGATTTCTGATATGAAGTGCTGGGAGCAATAGACTATTTTTTTATCATCCGTATGTTGTCATGTTGACATTCAGAAGCAAGGAAACTGAAAAGGGAGCACTGGATACCTCTGAAAATTATTAGAGATGCCAGAATAGATAGAGATGCCAAAGGATAGATAAAGGCTAACATTACGTTAAGATATTATGATATATTATGATATATATATTAGTCTCACAAAGTACAAAGTAGTCTCCGGTTCTGCTCCCACCTACTTGAATGCCCTCATACAGACTTACACTACCTCCAGACCGCTGCGCTCCTCTGACGAACGACGTCTAGCTCTACCACCGGTGCGCTCAAACCAATCCAAACTTTTCTCATCTGTTGTTCCTCGTTGGTGGAACACACTGCCAGTTCCTACAAGGGCAGGGACATCCTTCCACTTTCAAAAAACTCCTGAAGACCCAGCTCTTTAGAGAACATCTACTCTCATAGCAACACTTACAACAAGTCTTACTGATCCTAGCACTCACCAGCCGTTTTAAACTGACAAGTAAATGTTAAAAACAGCACTCACCGACGCACTTATTCTTACTGTACTCTAATGTTTTTTTTTAAACTGTCCTAAAATTGTGAGAATTGTTCTAAAACTTACTGTTTACCATGTTGTTAGTCGCTCTGGTTAAAAAGCGTCAGCCAAATGTAATGTAATGTAATGTAATGTAATATTATAATGATTATTCCCATGTTTAATGTGGCCTCTGACAACAGATGATTTGCTGGAAACAGTAACCCTTCATTCTCCACTTAGGAAAAACATAGGAATACATTTACATAGTATCAGTATTCTAGTAAAATACATATTGTTGAGTAATGAGAGCTACGCATATATGAATACAATCTTTGTTTAAAATCTGTGCATATTTGAGACAGAGGAAATAAAGAGAGAGAGAGAGAGAGAGAGAGGGAGGGAGGGAGACAGAGGGAGGAAGGGAGAGAGAGAGAGAGGGAGAGCGAGAGAGAGATAGAGGGAGAGACCTCCTCATGCACAAAAGATTGATTTCACTTTGAAGACTTTTTAATGACCATGGGAAAATAAAGCAATATGGATAAATGCCATCCCTTGGGAACTGTAATGAGTCCATTGACTGAAAAGGCGTCTACTTTGTGTGATAAATGATTACAAGTAGAACCTATTGCTTTCACCTTCATAAGGTACACAATCTGTGGAATCTCCAATATAGAGACTCTTGAGACTAATTGTGACCTCTATCTACCTCAAACGGAACATCACTTTTTACAATTTTGGTCTTGATTTTTAAATTCTAAGCAGTACAGGCCCTGGAGGACCACTATGCAAATCTACACTATTCCTAAAGGCATTAAAGTAATGCCAGGAGGGTTTGCACAGCATAGCACCATGTCATGTACATTACTGGAGTGGGAGATCATGGCATGGAGGAAAAAGGTATCTTTGTCTTACATGAGTTGGGTCTCACACACTGCTTTTATTTCATCAGTTCCCATGGTGATTAGCCCTAAAAGTCTCCGCCAAATCACCATAACAACCAGCTCAATGGAAGCACCAGCACTCTACTTGCCAGGGAACAAGTGGGGGCCTAAAGAACAGACTCCATTCCCTATTCTAGCTCAGAGGGCACAGGTCTAAGAATACCTGGGTCGCAAAAACATTTCAAACTTTTGGATCATGAACAATCATTTGGTATATCTATTTCATATCTATTTCTTTTCAGGTATCTATTTCATATCTATTTGCTATATCTATTTCAGACATTGGCCATGGCAATAGCACAGTTGGTGGAGAAGCAATACTACCCAGCCAAAACAATTAATGGAACACTAAATATTCTAACAGCTTGGTGACAGAATATCTCCAACAAAACGCCTTCTACAGTCTCCATTTGAAAACGGAAAAGAATAATTCATTTCCACGTCTGTCTTATGAGTCACGCTATCTTTTTTTCACTGGCAGGAGGAATTCTGACTAAGATCTGCAGATGTCAAGGGAATTCTTGTTACTATGAAACCATGAGCAACTTCCTAAGTTATTTCTGAACATCTGCTGTGACCACCATGATCAAAGACACACTAAAAAAAACCCTACTCAGACTGAATGTGTGATTGCAGTCAATCTGAAATGGATATCATGAGAGCTTTTGTCTTCGTGTTTAATGACTTGTTGGGGATCTAGTGACAAGCTGAGGCATTGCTATACAAGAGCGCACACAACACTCAAACTTCCTATGAAGTAGAAACACTCATACTTCTTCATAGCATTCTGTGAGTAGTACTTTGCCTAATGTGTAAGGCTGGCAAATACATATTATCTAACTGGCAAATATATATTATGTTTGTCTTCTCCTTAAATTGAAGAGCCATGTATAGTGCAAACAAACCAAGTCAGCAAAAGCAGAGAGCGATAAACAAGCCACTGTTCTCGAGTTGTCCTTGTACCGATTAAAATGGATGGTCAGGGCTCAGTTACAGGAATACTAACCCTTGTCAAAAATTAGGGATGCACAATATATCGGCGGCCGATATATTATTAGCCGATAAGTGAAAAAATGAAAATATTATTATCGGTCCGATAACAGAATTCTGGCCGATAATTTGTGCCGTCCTAATTTAGGCATGTAAGGTCCGTCTGGCTACACTGAGCTAGCCTACTTGAGCTTGGTTGACTATACTTTTTCCTCAATATAATGTCAGCGGTGTGAATGTATTTCACAACTCTAACAAAATCTGTGGATATGCGTTCATTTGGGACTCTGTGCATCTCAAAATCCTCTCGTGAATGATCTGCCATTTAACCTTAACAGAGCGGAGCTCAGCCCTATCTAGAGCCGTCTTGTGCTGGTGTGTTTGCACATGGGGAAACAAATAAACAAACTCGTTAGTGGGACGAGTACATAAGTAGGCCTAGTCCGAAGTTGTGTTTTAGTATTATATTTGCATTACTTTAGCTTGGGTTTTGTATTATTACCTAGAAATATGCTAACCATTCGTGCTTCAGTTCCAGACAGGTCATCATAATAAGTTATTAAAATCTTCGGGGCTAAGGCCTTTCATTTCTGCTGCAGCAGGGTGTGCGCAACAGAGTAGACGGACATACGATACAGTCTGAGGAGTTACAGCTTTATTCAGTTACCCGCAGTTGAAACTAAACCTAAGTTTCCCTCACAAACTCTGATTTGGTCGCTATACTGTAGCTTATTCCAAGCTGAGCCGTTTATGAGCGTTTAGTCCTAAATGAAAACGATTCAAACTCTCTAGCCACTCACTCGCAATTCACTGACGCCAGGTTTACTTAAAGGAGCCACACATACTGTAGGGCTAGGCTACTGTTATATTGTTGACTGCCATACTATTGAGGACTATTATGAGTTCTGTCCATCATTTGGTGGTAGGTAAAATTACTGCAATAAAATTATGCTTATTAAATGCTTTCCCCAAATCACTTTTCACAATTTTTTTTCAAGAGTAATATTATCGGTTATCGTATCGGTATCGGCCACAACAAACCAATAAATATCGGTTATCGTTATCGGCCCTAAAATTCCATATCGGTGCATCTCTATCAAAAATAGCTGACTATACCTTAAGGTTACACCACACATCACTTTGACTGTGATCATTCACTATCTATCTATCTATCTATCTATCTATCTATCTATCTATCTATCTATCTATTTTCTTTCTTGGGTAGTTGCACGGATTCTTTGCCAAGAAAATACCACGACTCCAGCAATCTATAGGCTTAAAAAAACAAAGCAGTCACTCCTATTTCAACCAAGCTAGATGGCAATGCCTACATTCTAATCCGACTATACTCAATGGCATCCTTTTGTGACATTGTTGCATATTGTCATGGCTACCACGTCCAAGGAAAAGTATGGCTATATTTGCAGGTCAAGTCTACCCGCCAGTCTTTTTTCAAAAAGGATAACCCTTGATTCCACCCTGGTTTGTCATATAGCAAATTGTGGAATATCCCCATACAGCCATGAATAATTTTAGTCAAAAATGCAGTTTACACAACATTGAATAGTATTTAAGGTATATTCCCAACAACAGCAGTTTAATCCGTGAGGTTTGGGGGTGACTTTCCCAAAGGACAAGAGGAGGTCACCTACTTCTTTTCATTGTTTTTCTTCAAATACATACCAAGTTACTGATAAGTCCTCTTTAGGTCTATCTATGAACTTCTACCGCTGCACCATTGAGAGCATCCTCACCAACTGTTTCACAGTTTGGTATGGCAACTGCTCTGCCTCCGACGGGAAAGCACTGTAGAGGGTGGTGAAAACTGCCCAACGCATCACCGGTTCCTCACTCCCCTCAATCGAGGCCATCCAGGGCAAGCGATGCTTGCATAAGGCGCGCAACATCATCAAAGACTGTTCTCACCCAACCACAGGCAGTTAACCCCACTCCCCTTCGGGAGGCGTTACAGGTCTCTCTGCACCCAAACCAGCAGGTTCAGAGGAAGCTTCTTCCCTGCGGCTGTCGCCCTACTGAACTCTAGTTCTGCATATCTATCTATAAAAACATGTAGGCTACATATATAAACATTTTCTCTCAGGACCTGCATGCATGAAATGGGAAATATGAAAATTTCCACATTATTAAAATATAACACATTAAATTAGTGCAATTACAGCTTATACGTAATCTTTTTAAAATGAGAAATGCTAGTTCTTGGCATATGCGAGAAAACATGAACTCCATATAATTCCCAACTGGGATCTGACACTCAAGTGAACTTAAAGGTTAATTATCTAATTTGAGGGAAACAAGTTATCTATTTGCTATTTCAGGCTTCATGACAACACAAATAAACCTCAAAACTTTCAGTAGCACCTGACCAAGCATGGTGTGATCATTGTCACGGAGAAGGCCCGTAATGAGATTGGCAGCATCTGATCCTTGGGTGATGTTTAATCCTTCAAGAGGTGTTTCTGTAAGTGGATTAGCACCTGTTGTCTTCAAAATAAGAGGGAGCCAACGACACGGAATGGGGCACACAAACGCACAGGCCAAGGCAGAGAAAGAGAGCCACAGGTGATGTGGAAACCTTCCATTCGTGCCGGCGAGTAGAGCTCAGACTTTTCCAAGCCTTCGGCATCTCCCCGGGACATAATCGGTCATGCTCCTTTCCTATTTCCGATCCCCACGTGAGGAGAGAAAGTGTTCCTGCATCAGAGCGAAACAAAGCAGGAGCATGGCGGAGCTCCTGATACCGCTCACAGTGGGGACCTGAGCCAGCCATCAGTTATCAGCTGCCTCTCCCTCACCAGTCTCATATGGCTCTGAGCCTCCCCTGTGAAATCATCTTCCTCTGGGTCTCTCTGTTTACACTGCAAAACGTCCAGTAGTAGTGCAAATGTATGTTCAGTCAAAACTGTGGGCGGTTACTGGCGATGGTGGCTTTTTCTCGCAAATGTATAACATCAACATTGTCTGGTACACACGCAACTGAGTATCCACACACACACACACACACACAAGTCTCAGTCATTCTTATTTTCTTTTTTGCCGGTCAACTTGGATCAGCCTACAAGCAAATGGTTTAGCAATTCACACAAAGGCATTTAACCTACGTGCGGGCTTTGTTTCCCCAGACAAAAACATCAGCTCGGATATTGGACATGAGAGTGTCAACCCGACTCCCTAGTGCTTTCAGGTTAGTGTTTCAAAGTTTCAAATGGACTGGATAAGAGAGAGCTATTCAAAGTCAATGGTCGGGGAGGATTTCTTGATCTATCTTTATGGAGGCAGTAGATAAAAGGAAACAAGAAGGGGGAGATTAAATATTCAAGAAACTCTTACAAGCAAAGCAAATGTTTTATTGATTGGCAAATGGGAAACAATAGAGGGCCAGCGCTTCAACTTTTCAACCAGCCCCGGCGAGAGTGTAAGGGGGTTAGAACTTTTATGTGCTGGACATATTGAGAGGGCCGGGTCCGAATCACTCTCGAGCCATTTCCCCGCGCCTCGACAAAGCCGCAGGTTAAAACGCTTTACTCCTGGGGCTAATGGACTGCATGGGCAAGTCCACTTACATGCGTGTCTAGGTCAGTGCTCGCTTACAATAGACCATCTGGGGAGATGTTAAAATGAAGCAGATATTTAAGCGGGAGAGGGAACAGAGTTGAGAACGGGAGGAAAATGCTGAGCCAGCACACTCCTGAATCAGAAAGCAGAAGGAGGCCTGGGAATACCTGATGTTGAGGATCTCACTGACATGGGGCGCTTTATGAAAACGAGTGTTTTATGCTATGCAGAGCTTTGATCTTTAATGGGCCTCAGAAGGGAAGGAGCCCACACTCATATTCTTTAGTCCATTACGTTTCGATAAGCCCATAGGAGCCCCTACAGCAGAGACAACAGCAACAACCTGCTGTGAGCGAGTGTACAGCTGGAATTCTAAACCTGGGAACGCTGAATAACAAGTCTCAGAGCCGTGTATGGTGTCTACCGTGAACTGAGCAACCATTCCTGTACTGTCCTGTGTTTTGACAAAATGGGCGCCACTGTGTCATATCCATCCATAACCCGGGTACTGACACAGGCTTAGGTAATGACCGTTAATGGCTGTTTAGGTGGTAATTTCAAGAACACTGCACAGTCTGATTGTGCAGACCACTTCCGGTTTGTCTGAAATATCACAGCAGTGTCAAAGCCCTGCAGGTAGGTCTGGAGAGAGTTTTTCATTTTAACTTGCATTTTAGCATGAGTCTTCACAGGAAAATAAGAGAAAAAATATGTTTATATTCTTCTTAAGTGCTCTTGCTGGAACAAATAGCTGTCAAAAAATGAGAGACTTTCATTTCAATGAAGTACAAAGTCATTGTGCATGCTTTTTTACTCAAAAAGCAACTAATTTACTCAATCATACATTGCTGGGTTGTCGGAGCTGCCTACCATTGTGCAGCTTGGAGTTCCAACCTCATTGAGAGACAGCCTCATTGAGGAGAGAGCCAGGCGCAGGATAAACAGAGCTTGCAGTTTTGTCAAAAGGATTTCACTGCTTGTTGTGAGGCAGTCTATCACATCTTCCTCCCTGTCATGGTGATAAGAGGTGTGAATGGGAGATTAACGGCCCGAGCTGTGACAGCTTTACCTTGGCTCTGCCCTTTCAGAAAGCTTAGAAGAAAGGAAGGGCTAAAACCTTGGGAAACACGTCAACTGTCAACTGCCACAAATCCCCTCGAGAGAGACAGAGTGACTGCAAGGAGAGCAATGCTACAGCTGAAGCAAGATCCCCACTGGAGGAGATCCAGTGCCTGCAAACACAACGGGCTACCTTGAGCTGGGGGCAAGTCCAGCATCTGCTCTAAAGAGACATTTGTATTGATATCAAGAACTCTTCACTCATCCATTTAGTGCTAATTTCTCAATGATTGACATTCATATGTTAAGTTCCTCATTACTGGCCAATGGTTTGTCAACGATAACGAGTAGCTGTAACTGTACGTATCGCTGTCCTGTGTCACTGTGAAAGGACAGCGCTTCTCCACTGCCTGTCTGCCTGAGACATCTGAATCACCCTGACAGGGAAGTTTTCCTGTCACAACCCAGTGACTTCAATTAATATTAACATGGTGTGTGACTGGTGTGCTCATGAAGTGAGAGGCAGAACAAGCTGATATACATCTGTTTGTGTCAGATCCACTCTCTCCCACATGACAGACTGTCGGCATAAAGGTCCTAACATTTCGAGCCTCCTGCAACAGCCTGAACAAAAGGAGGGCTGCTTGTTGCAATTACAGTTAAGATCCACTGATGAGGTCCCAAGATGCGGAAGGGTCCCTTAATTATTCATGGGAGCCGCATCAAAAGGACTCAGGAAAGTTCTTTTTGTACTCCGAGGAGTGAGGGTACCTGCTTGGTCTGCCTCTTCAGCAGTGTGCTTGAAGAACATTTGAAATGCACGTGTAGTTTGTTATGTTTTCTTTTCCTCTCCCTCTCTGAGTATTGAGCGTAACTGGAGGAGGCACCTGAAAGATGCATAGCGTAGCGGCAATGACGGGGACCACATTTCATGGTGCAGTATTTCTTGATCGAATCTCTTTGAGGAAGCCTGGCAGTGTGAAATTACAAACAATAGCCTACTATGTATGATAAGCATGACATATAACTGTGTGATTGTCACTACCATTTCGGATACTAAATTGAATTGTGAAACACACAATATAATATGCTACTGCTGGCAGGATATAGGCTACACCGAGGGCTAAACTCCATAGGCTGTATTCTCACAGTGAATTTAAGAAAAAACACCAAAGCAAACTGATTCTTAATGGGGTCATGATCAAGCTCAGATACTGCCATAAATGTGACTACAGACTGCAGTTAGAATAAGACACGGTCAAGGTTAGATGCAATGTACCACTACAGATGTACAACACTTATTTCCTTCATCAGCCAGAAACAGGAAAAATGGTGTCTTCCAGAAGTATGGGGAAAAGGTGTGGAGCTAGCCTACAGGAAACAGTATGGAAGGGCCATTTAAGTTGTTCATAAACATAGAATGAAAACGAAGGTGAAAATATATCTAGTGAACGACTAAGACACCTAAAGAAGAAACTATGAAGTGGAAAAGCTATCCCTACTTTTGAGCTGCTGTAATTTGCAATAGTTAGTAAACAGGAGGGAAAGGAGCCATATAGTCAGAACATTTTAACTAGGGCTGTCAATCGATTAAAACAATTAATCTAATTAATTACATACTCTGTGATTAATTAATCTAAATTAATCGCATATATAATTTTTGCTGTGAAAGTATTTTAAATATTTAAATTCAAATGAATCATTGAATAATCAGCATTAGTGACATTAAAGTTCAAAAACTCTTTTATTATTATTTTCACTGTTCAAATAAAAGTTTTTTTTTCACATACAAGGCATTTCAGGCCACAGATATAACCTAGGGGACACAATGAAAATTAATTAACACTCCCCTCAATGTCAACACTTTGCAGAGGACTTTATTTTCAACACTTTATTTTTTTATCAACATCATCAGGCCATTTTTTAAAAGTAATTGTTCCAATCAATGATCCAGGCAGCACGTTTTCTTCTCTCTCCTTCATTTTACAGTCTGACTAGAATGGTTCGGGGTCAAAGGTCATACGGAATCGATTAATCTGCACTAATTTTTTTTATATTTCAATTATTTTTTCTCAAATTAATTAATCGAAATTAATCAGTTATTTTGACAGCCCTAATTTTAACATAAGCTTGCCCGAATGTAAGCAACATAAAATGAAGAGAACCGAAAATTACAATAGCCTTGAAATACTACTCAGTAGATCCATTCCGGCACAATGGTATAGTGTGTCTTACGGTGATACTGAGTCCTACCTACCAATAAACACCTGCAGAAAGCCACAACAGGTGAAGTTCCTCACCTGAACTCAAAGTCATGTTCTCAAAGAAGTTTGATCTGATGAACTCGTTAACACAAACAAACAATATCCATTAAGCCAAGAAGTAATTTTAGTCAATACAAAATGTTGCAAAAAGATAATCATTTATAATGATAAATAAATAAATAAATAAATAAATACATAAATATGCAGGTGCTTGTTATAATCACAAGCAGAGTAATCATTTGCTCCAACAGGATGCTCAGCACTGCTAATGCCTAGTTAGCCTTCATGCTTCAGTTTCAAAATGAAGACCTAGTTATCCTGACAGCTGGAACTATTATGAAGATAAGAAATCCATTTCTGCATGATTCAGATGCAGGTGTGTTCCATGGAGGACAGCGAGAAACTTGGCTCCTGTCGAGACACACACCCACATTAAAATCACACAAAGAAAACAGGTGTTGGCAAAGACAATCACCAACGCACACACACGTGGCGTGCATACACGCACACACGTACACAAACACACAGGTGGTGGGCATCATTTGTCTGGGAATTCATAACAAAGGAAGTTGGACTTTGCCGATGCGTTGAACTTTTGTGTGGTTCACTGCTCATTAAGAGTTACTGACAGCTGTAGCTCCCTTCCTCCGACTGTGGCAGGTCTAGCACATGCTCTAAGTCACAGTGATCTGGGCTAATTAATCTGCTCTGTTGCCTCCAAATCCCTTCAGCTATCCTCTCGGCACCTTCACACTGGGCTTTGACGCCATCAGCACTGCGCCCATCTATCAGTAGGACAAGACAAATGGCACACCGATGCCACGCATACCTGTGTCAAATATGTACAGCAAGTCAAAACATCTTGAGCATGATAGGTTGATTTAGCACTTAATACAAATCTACACATGACTAGTTTGGAGAATGAGGGTTGCATTTGCCATATTCCTGATCCATTACAGTTGATATACAAGGCTCAGTAGCAGTTTATGCATGCAGAGATTTTTTTTCTTGTTATGGATTTTTTCCCCCTCTTAAGCACTAACTGCACGAATACCTCTCTCATTTACATTGGAGTGTCTGCCAAAGACTAATAGAAGGATGATGCTTTTGAATGTTTTCAAGAGATTATAAAAATGACTGAACCTTTGCTTTTTGACCATAATTCGTAACATCTGGTCAGTTAGTGCGAATGTTAATGGCATTAGTGCTAAATAGTTCAACTCAAAAGACTGCCCGGGGCAATGTGTATACTAATTGAGTAATTATTTGCCTTAAACAGTCTCTCAGTCTGTTTTTAGTTTGTGAAAACTGATTTGAGATATAGAAATAGATTATTTATCACGTATGGTATCTTGCACTGATATTACTTGGCCCTTCACAGACAACCTACAAATGTATTGGATTAAACCCTTGAACTACATGGACCTCAGCAGCTGTTCCCAAGTCATTTAAGAGGACTTGACCTATTTTTTCCCCCTTTTTGGTAATCCGCTTTAATTCTGAATTTAGGCAAATTGAGAAAATGCTATCTAATACTAGCGGCTGCCTTGCAGCAGTTATTAGACTTCTGGCTAGTTGCTGCATGGCAAGGTTATGAGCGAGGAGATAGACAGACATCCATGTTTAAACAGTGGCCTTTTCTCAGAGCCTGAGCCTCAGCAAGATAAATGATAAAACAACCCCCCCCCCCCCAAAAAAAAAACAATCCTAAAACTTGTAACCTTTATTACTAGTGTCTGGAATGCATACAAATATATTCCTTTCACTAGTAAAGGAAACGTTAACCAAGTGCAACGGAGTAGTTTTTTATGGACTTAGTCTCTTTGCTTTCCTTTAGATAGCTTGGGGCCCATACATTTGGTTGGTTGGATGTTCTTATAAAGGTGCGTGCATGCATGCATGCATAAATAAATAAATAAATAAATAAATAAATAAATAGGGTATGTTTTCAGGGATGTGCTGTTGTTTAAGCCTGGCTGGAGCTGGAGTTGCATTTTTGATTACTCCAGAGCTAATAAAAGCAACTGTGAGGGATGGGTCTCAGAGGAATGGCCCTTCAGCACCAAACGCAGCAAAAAAACCAAAATAAAAAAAGGCAAAGATGAAACACTGCCATCTGTGATTCCAATTTAAAGGCATTTAATGCAAAATTGATGGAGCCGTGGATCGGAATGTGAGTACATTGTCAGTTTAATGAGTTACAAGTGCACTGCTTTCTCAGGCAAGGTGCTTGGTGGATTGTAGTGGCATAAAGTGTTTTTCTTTTGTTTGATTTCAGTGATTGGGGTGTGCGTGTGTGTTTCTGTGTCTGACAGACCTAAACAGCTGTTCTTGGCTAAAAAGCTGAAGGTCAGTGTGTGGGGAATGATTTCTTGTTGCTTTTTAGACCGTAATCACCCACTGAAACGTCTGCCATTGTGTGCAACACTATGACTGCTCCTAGCATTGAAAGGCACGAATCAAGATATATGTTGTGAATGGACGTGCTGCTATGGATGTCCTTGTAGCAATTATAAAGCAGATACTAAACAGCATTAGCTTTACAACATTATAATTCAGAGGCTGGCAGTCTTGTTTGACAGTGTTGCAATTTAGTTTGGCATTAGACCATTAGGCAAAAAAAAAAGAAAGTGGCATGATCCAGTTCCTCAGTTGAAAGCAGGGTAGAGACACCCGGCTACTCTGCCCCCCGCCCCCCCTCACCCTGTGTGTGTGTTGCCTGTGTGTGACGAGGACCTGGAGTGATTCACTGCTTCACGCTGTGACACTGGCACCACTTCAGCGAGATCAGAATCATCTCATTATGCGTACAGTTTGCCTTTCCAAACAGGATGCGTCTGCCGCCTGAGCCCAAGCGGGACACGCCGTCTTCAGCTCCGTCTGACTAGCTCTCGGTGACAGCACTCCTCCTCTCCCTCTCTTCTCTTCTCCTCCTCCTCCTCCACTCCTGCCCTCTCCTCCACCCTTCCTCTCCTCACTTTTCCTCTCCGCCTCTCCTGCCATCAGTCAGCGTCTCTGACAGCGCCGGCGCTGGCGTGTCACAGCTGTTGTTTGTCAGGTCACCCGGATAGACATGGAGCCCACAGCCATGGGAATAGGACGGGACGGTATGGCGCACACACACACTCACACCGGTGAAGGAATGGACTGACCAGGTGTAAGATGTTCATGATGAAAGCATGGCACACACGCCGCTGCACAGACGCAAAGGGGAGACACACTGGAGCAGCTCTCTACTGGTTCACACCAAATGTAACATGACATGTGTCAGAGCTGTTTACGTGTCTCCGGATAACGCAACGTTGGTGTGCAAAATCATTGCCATTTCTAGACATACAGGACCAAGCGTCTGCCTTCCTCGGTATCCTGAATAAAATTATTTCTTTATGCAACCCAGTGGAGATTATGTGATGAACGAGAAAGATGGGAGTGTCAGCTGGGAGCAGCTGGCGTTGGGATGTGGATCTGACCGCGTCCCAGACTGATCTCAAGTCAGCCGAGGCGGTCCTTTAAGGACACATTACGGGTGTGTTCACGACTACAGGCTGTCCTTTAAGGACATTAATGCATTTGCTGAGCCTCCAAATGTTAACTGACTGCATTAAAAAACAGCAAAGGTCAACAGAAAAGGTCAAGGGCAATACAAATGATATTCACAAAGCCAGTATGCTGGTTTCCTTGCCTCACTGAGGTAATTCTTGCCACTGCAAGTGAGCCAAGTGGTCAGTCACTTCACGCAAGAACAATGCTGGTCAATAATACTAAATGAGTCTGCTACAGCAGCACAATAATACACAGTGGACAAGGGCATTTGTGTAGATCTTTGAAATGATAAGAAGAGCATGCAGACTCTGCTGAGCACATGGGCTGGACTGTAGCCCCAGAGCTGTGTGCCAGTGACACTTTGCCAGTGGTGTGGCTACGGCAGATGCCTTGGTTTGTGAACTGTCCATTATAATCGGGTTGGTTATTTATTATGCGGTTATTGCTGTCTACAGTTCTGGGGTAGAGGGTATGGTGCAGGATTTGTTTTATTGAGAGCCAGGGGTGACTGTTCACATTCAAGGTTAAAAGAGCGGTCATCGATTATCATCCAATGCACTTTTTTTTTTAAATTCAGAAACATTCTCCCCTTGATCATCTACCTGTCTGTTGTGTGTGGGCATAAGGTAAAAACATTCATACAGTCTTGGGAAACAAAGTGACTGAGACATAAACCAATTTTCAGAAGGGGAGGGATGTGTTTGACTGGCTGCTGAGTTCAAATAACAAACATTTTTCACCAGGACCAAGGACTTGACCTTTAAGAATCATGCAGTTCATTTCTATTATGCATTAACGTATGTATTGCTACGGAATATGTTACATTAATGATACATTTAGGATGCCATGAAGACTATGATAGATTGGGAAAAACTATTAGAAATCAGTGTTTTTTGGGGGGTGGTGCTCAGTAGTTTATTATGCAAGTTTGACTATCTTTGATCTCAGAGTTTGTTTGAAAAGTGCTGTAAGCAACAAGCAGTGATTAATCAATAGATAAAAAAAAACACTGACAAGCCCACAGCCATATGCTACCCTTGTTTAGACAAGGCAAAATTTTAAGTCTCAACAGCTGCTTTTTCCTATTTCCATAACCAACCATGTAGAATCATTTATGCCTGATGCTGGTTTTGGAATGAAAGTTCCAAAATCCGGTATTTACGCATCAGTTGCCGACACTGTTTCCTGTTGTGTTGAATATTGCCAAGTGCTCCTTGGGTCAATGCTGGGCCCACATGGTATTTCACATTGGTTTCTCATTTCATTACCACTCGATCTCTCTCAATCACACACAAACTCCCACTAAAAGCCCTACAGTCAAATTCTGTTTGCCTTGGAACTCAGTTACTATAAGATGGAACACAGTAACCTCCTTGCCCTCCTTACTCCTCCTCCTCCTCCTCTTTCTTCTCCACAGTCCGCCTGTCAGAGGAGAGGCGCCAAGGACGCTGACGCCTGATTAGAGTGCAGCACGTGTCCGTCGGTCCCGTGCCACGGTCCTCACTGTCAGGGCAGTAATGGTGGCCGAGCACTCGGACTGATACATGGCTAATATCTCCAAAAAGCCAAGGACGTCATGTTAATGGCCACAGAGCAGAGCCATCCCAACAGGGGGTTGGGGGATGGGGTGGGGTTGACAGACTGCTGATGCCATCGCAGCCGGAGTGGCAGGCCTGTAATGAAGTCCCAGTGATATATCTGATGGGAGATCTGGCCCGAGATGGAACAGGGTCCAAATATATCCATGTCCCTCCAAGCCGCGAGGAATATTACACCCATATCATTGGTGGGCGAAACAAGAACATGGCTTGGTATGTTTTATCTACCTGTGGAGTCTGCTTGGATATGGCATTATGCACTTTTTCCATTAAAAGAGACATTTGCATTTTTATCGATTTCTTGTGTAATAAAGTACCAAAATGAATTGAATTTTTCTAAAACAAAGGAGAAAGTCAGCCTTTCCATGGCATGTGAATTACAGATTAGTCCAACATCCATCTCTGTCATCAAAGACTCTTTTTTCCCTCCAAGTCTAAGACAAATCTCCATACTCCACTTTGTTTCGTTTGATGGAGACAACTTTGAATGCTGATTCTTACATTTACTTGAAAAAAATAATATATTAGTGTGGTGGGTAGCCTAGATATTTTCCCCTTTGAACAAGAGGATAGAATATAAATCTACAGCGTGGCTCAAGCCACAGTAAGCCCCTGCCTCTGGTGTCAGGCGAGTCGGACCCATCTGGCACGAAACAGGCCGATCGTGCAGCGGGACGCCGGGGTGCTCTGAGCCCTGGCCTTGGCCCCTCAGCATGAAGTGGTCCATAAACACGGCCATTGCAGCGCCGTGCAGCCGGGGAGATTTAATCTCTCTGGGTTGGGGAGGCCACACATAACCAATCCCTCTCGTGTTTGCTAACAGCAGATTCACGAGCACAGAAAACGCTGTCACACTCACGCACACACATGCATGTACACACTCTCTCTCTCATTCTCTCCCCCTCACCCACACACACACACGAGGGACACATGCTTAGCCAGAGCCCTGGAGGGCAGGGGGCTTAGTGTGGGGAGGGTCCACACCGCTGATCTCCCATGCAGCACAGACGCGCTAACATTCACATTCTCTTGGCTGACACCTGGACATGGACGCGGCTGTGATCTGAGTCACGAGGCGCGGGCCGGCGACGACATGCAGCTGTGAATGAGTGTGCATAAGCAGCAGCGAGATAAGGCTCTGCTGGCGTCCATCACCTGCTAAATGCTGGCCACTCTCTCCTCCATGCAGATGGTCACTGTTTGCAAACAGTTGTATTATTTATAAATAGCACTTCTTTAAAAGGGCCAACCAGGACCTCAAGACGGGTGTTAGGAGGAAGGGTGTCCGTTTTCTGCTCGGTCATGCTTAGCTTCAGTAGGACCCCAGTGACAAACCTGACTCGGCACTATTCACCCACCAAGCACATTAGCAACACCACTGTACTAAATTCTGCTGAACACTGCATCATGTTTCACCATTACATACATCCATCTATATATATACACACACACATATACATACATACACACACACACACACACACACACACACACACACACACACACATATATATATATATATATATATATATATATATATATATATATATATATATATATATATCAGTGTTGCGCGGTCTGCCCGAAATTAAGCGGTTGCCCGCGGTCACCCGCGGTTATGAGTCATAAACAAAATATTTTAATGATATTCGGGTCATTTGCGGGCGGGTCAGTTAAAATTAATTAAATATATATTTTCTACAAATAGGCCTAGGCCTACTTAAAATATCACAAGAAGGCTGGCATCAATATAGTAAAGCATCAATAGGCCTACAGTAAAGTCAATAGTAAAAAAGCTGAAGACGCGAGTTAAAAATAATAGACACCCCTTCAGGAAAAGCGATATAGGCTATGGGAAATTTTGGGAAAAGTTCTTAAAGAAGATGACAGTAAGTTATGGTCTATGTAGGCCTGCTTCTTGCGAAGCCATTTAAAAGTATGACAGCCAAAACGGGCAGCCTGCAGGAATAAATGTTATGGCACAGACTACACATCCTATGTATAGGTTCGCGCATAGGTTCGTTGTGTTTGTGACTTTAAACAGTGGATGTGCTTTTGTAAAGCTTTGTGCTTCATTCAGCATTATAAACCAGTTCTTACGCAAACGTTTTGACCAGCAATGTGACTCTAGCCTACCTTGCCTCACCATTTCTGTTTTCGAAAGAAAGATGTATGTCCATGGCCTTCAAATCTTATCCTAGTGTTCTAATCCTTGGTGGTTGCGTGCGTGCTTACGCTCTTATTCTCATTCTCTCTCCTACGCAAACATTATGTTCTGCATGCCTAAATAAATTAGTTCGTTTTACAGAAATGGCCTACTGTCACACTGCATGCAGACTATAACCAAAAGCACACATTTTGTAAATAAGCGGGTCGGATCGCGGGTCGGGTATAATTTTGTCCTAATTAATATTCGCGGTCCGAGTTGCGGTCGGGTTGATTAAAATATCGGGCGACCGCGGGCCGCTTGTGACCAAACCCGCGCAACACTGATATATATATATATATATTATATATATATATATATGACCTAGAGGTCCCAAGCTCTGGGGCAGATTGTAAAAAGTGGTTTTAATGTCTCGGAATGGGCCAGAGCAGGCTGCCGAGGCCGTTCATGTTTTGATGATTCCATTAATTGGTGCACCATTAGATGTGCTAATTAGGCCGCGGGGAGCAGCCGTGCCAGTCATAAATGCGATCAGTCCAGTCATCATTCATGCCTCAATCAACCTCTGTCTGACACCTGCCTCAACCTAAAGCAAATCAATCAGAGCTCCATAATCTTATTACTCTCCGCCCGGGGCCTCCTGATCAAACAAATCACGCCAAAGCCTACGCATGCACGCTGACAGCAAAATGCACAAGGACTTTAACACACTGCGACATCAGAGCCATGTGCTGGCACACACTCACACAGAGTGCAGACACCTGCCAACTCAAGTCCCGCCCAATCCCCGTCCCAACAAACAAGCACTATTCATTAGAAAAATAACAGAGGAACACGGATACTTTATTTAAATGGGTACCACACTCACCAACTACAAACATGTAATGAGAGAAATGTGAGACACAGCAGAGCAGATTCCTCTTATTAAATCATGAAGGCATAATAGTATTTTGGATAAATAGCCCCAAGACATTAACTGCAGACCCAAAACAAACCTGTGACTGTGTGGAGCACACTAAAAACTGAAAACAGAAAGTTCAACTTTCTAAACACATTTTTGCACTGATAAGAAAAAGTCAACACAGAGGGAATCCTCCCACCGATACCAGGTGAAGAAAAACTGAGAGACCCCCCCCCCCCCTTCCTCAAAAATAAGAGAAAAATCAACAATTAATATTTCATTATAAGGGTGGAGGAGGCGCATATAAAAGGATGATTTATATGTGGTTTGGATGAATAATTCATGCACTTGGCGCACCTACGAACGTTATTTACTGTCAGGATGTAAATCCCAAGCTGACAGGGGGGAGGAGAGGGGGTGTGAAACATTACCGGCTGTTACATATTCAGCGATGTCCTCGCTGGACAAAACACATCAAGTCAAAGTATACAAGTAAGAGCTCCCGGAAGCTTTCCGCTATTAGCCCTGCAGTGACAAACAAAAGTGGGGGTGGGGGGGGTTGTGTTTGGCCTGGAAAACTCAATTGCAAAAATAAAAACAAACCAACTACTACAACAGCAGCAACATCAGAAAAAAGTCACCATCAATGTTTATCATATACACACACACTAATTAACCCACCAAAACGCATCACAATTGACTGCAAAATCAACATGCGCCATAGAGATCAAGGCCTGTTTTGAAACAGAACACAACCCCTTGCCCTCCCCTTAACCTCACACATACATACACACATGTGTTACGTGCACCTTGTGCAAAATTGTATAACATTATCTAACAACTGTGTTGTGAATCAGATCAAAGCACCTTAATCACGTTATTTTGGTTCAGCAGGGGAAAAAAAAAAGTTTTTTGCTGTTGCTGTAGTCTCCCCTGACACATCACTGTCTGAGTTGCAGCTGTCTCTCTCTCTCTCTCCAACCCTATGACCCCCCTCTCCTACACACACACACACACACACACACACACAAAGCATGTGAAAGTAATGAAATTAGACAGCGTGGTTAGTGGCAGGCCATTGTTCCCCCTGCGCGGTGGCTCCACTCACTGCTCCCCAGAGCGGAGTTACCAGGATATTGCTAATCGCTCACAAAAGGCGGATTAGCACAAGAGGACAATCACAAGCTTACTGTCAGGCCACGTCACCTGCCACTGCCACCCCAATGCCCCGCCACCCCCCCCCCACCCCACCCCACCCCACGTCCCCCCCCAATGTCCGACTCAAAACAGATGCAACAGTGACACAAGGGTGCACACGTATCCAGGTCCACACCCCTACAGGCCGCTAAAGATCAGAGAGAATGCAGGGAGGCAGGTTGGACCTACACAATACATGCAGAATAACACAACCTGTCTCTGTGAGTGTATAACCTGGGAAGACCTCCATGTTGGAGGGAGAGCGGGGGCTAGTCAACATCAAAGGAAAGGAAAAGAAATACAGAAAAAACAGCAAAACAGACAAAAGACATACAAGTCTTTATTACTGTGGATTTGCTTTGTTGTCAAAACACTTACCTTAACCAGAACCTAATTTCATTCATTATACCTTTTCAAAGCTTTTTAAAGCCATTTCAAGAAAATGAAATGTTTCTTTGAGTCGATTTGCCCTTAATTTCACAAAGACTCCATCTGAAATTCGAGTTGCAGCTTAGTTTTAAAATGTTTTCAAACTTATATCTCCAACAATAAAGAGAAGAGAAGAGACCCCCTCTCCCCCATATCCAAGGTAAAGTTTTACTCCATCGTGAAGCCCTTATAATTCCCTTCATTGTTCAAGCTACTAAAAACCCGCTAGGCTTGAATAAAAGTCTCTTTTATGAAGACAAAGCTTTCTCATCACCTTTCTCTGGGAAAGCTCACAAGGCTAGAGTAAGAGAGGAGCTCTAATTGCCATGCTCCACAGAGATTTCTCGCTCTCCGCTCACGCCTGGAGGACGCTCACCTGCTCAGGACAAGGGGAACAACTGGCCCCACTTGACAGGGTTTAGTCTTTGCCATTGTGTTCTGGATACTTAATTAATGGATACCGTTTTGCTAGTAATTCTTCAATAAACACAACGTAATGTAACTTGAAAAGAGAAGGGTCTTTATGTAACCTTTGTATAACACAAGCTTCATGAGGACCCTTTTGCACGTCTCACTCAACTCTACTTCAAGCAGCCTACTGTGCAGTACCTATTTAACTCAAAGTCACATAGATTAACTGAGAATAACCAAATCACTATTTGTTCAAATCATTACAGATATAATACACCCCTCTCTTTGTAAGCACAAGTCATCACAAGATTATACTGAGGGATAGTGCTATGTTTGGCTCTGGTAATGTGTGATTGTGTGATCGGACATGAGATAGTTGTATTATCAAGCAGCAGTACAGTATGTGACTGTGGTATATGAAGCCACTATGAGTGACACAACTAATCCTACGTACTGACCACCCATCTCTTTTTGACTAGAGGGCTGAACAGTAGTGATGTGTTTGGGAGACACTCGTGCAACTGTCAGGAAAAAGGCTTCTGTCACGACAACCCTTAGGGGGTACAGATGGTCCCTGTCATCAATCAACAAAATGAGTGACACACCTCCTAAGGAAGCGCTTTAAATGTAGTGACTGTATGCCTCATTGTTTTCAACATTTTGTGTATCATGTTACATTTTTCTTATATTCCTTTCTGACTTTCATCCAAGAAGGGCTTATTACAGAACAATGGAGCATGGCAGCAAGTATGCTGTAACACAGATGTATTTCATTTCGAAAAACAGCGGACACCCATTTTGAATCATAGTGCTCACAACGGCCAATTTTCTGATATTTGCGCAACTTAAAAAGTTTGTGCCGTGCATCTGCCCTCATGTTTTATTCAGTTGCCTCGGCTAAATCCTTGGAAGGTTTTCATTCGCTGGTCTCTCATGCGCGTCCAATTTCAGACGAGCTGACTAGTGCACTTGGGGACTAGGAGAGATGTTTTGCTGCCCAGAGCTTTTGGAAACCTGGTAATCTCTGGGGTACGGAAATCAAATCGTAGTGAATTTATAATGCGAGTGTGTGTGTGTGTGTGTGTGTGTGGGTGGGTGGGTGGGTGGGGGGGGGGGGGAGGGGGTTACAGGAGAGCATGGCAGTGATCGTAATTGGCGTGATTACTGTGACCTTGACTCAGGTTTGTCCGTTCCATCGGGCAGACCCCACTCGAGTCGAAGCAGCCATCACATCTGGTTAAAAGGGACCGGTGACAACGCCCTGCCAAATGTTCCACTCAGTGAGACAGATAAAGCCGGTGTGAATCCGTGCATAATTCATGAGACTCATGAGCACATGTGCATTTGAGTGCACTGGAGGCTATTGTGTGAGAGAGCCCCAGCCAGAATAATCACCAGCAATCAACACTGGAACAATACTGAAGATGCAAAGCCCTCAACATTTATCAAACGATACCCACAACACCACCAAATCTGTGCCACGTAGTAGAGGACAGAGAATGTGTGCCCAGTCTTCTGCAGTGTCATCCAGAGCAGAAGTGATCATCAGTGCTTAAAAGATAGGAAATGCTACTGCAGACGCTGCACCAGGGTGTCCTCCGGGGAGGAGCTGTGAGCACAGAGTGTCCTGCACCTCGGACCGGAGGGAGGCTGAGAGAGGTTAACTTCCATAATGGCGAATTAGCACACAATTACTTTTTTTAATTGAGACTCATAAATTAATTGGGTGACATTAAGGTGACAACTCTGAGCATCCTGTAAGGTTGTCTAATCAGGTAATATGGCATCTGATAACGAGCGGGTCCAACACAATTAGATGCCATGGTGATCTTTAGTGAGTATTATCTACCCATCTCTTGTAAATGACAACCAAGTATGCACATTTCTCTTTGAGTACAAATGAACAAATACTTGAGTTAATCTGACACTTTTCATATGTTGACAATTGATTATGTAACACAGAGTTAGACCTATCAACTCAAAACTCTTTGAGTCGAAGATGTTCATCTTTGTTGGTAAGAATAGAGGTGATCAAATGAGGTTTTATCTTTACAGCAGGGACGTGTGTGTGTGTACGTGTGTGTGTGTGTGTGTGTGTGTGTGTGTGTGTGTGTGTGTGTGTGTGTGTGTGTGTGTGTGTGTGTAATCTGTTCCTGTGACAGCATAATTGAACTCTAAGATAGAAGCTTAATTAAATTAAACCCTGAAAACAACCGTTGCTACGGCACATCTCTTGCAAGAAAATTAATAGTTAATTGGTACATGTCACAGGGAGATTGCGATAATTCAACTGTCCTTTGTCCTCTAAATATCTCTCCAGTGTTTCCGAGGACCCGACACCTCGTAAGATGCCGAAACCAGGATAAGACATTGCTCGTGCTGTGGGGGACAATCGCACTCCCGCGACTGCCTCCTCGACTGCGAAGGCAACTTTACTTGAAAATTCCAATCTGTCATCTGCTTCTGCAGGTTTCTCCTCCAAAACACATCTCCGGGGACATTCGTCATGAGCACCAACTTCAGGTGTTTCTACCTCAAGTTGTGCAATCAGAAGCAGGTCGATTCCTCCCGAGGATCATGATTTTGACAGCATGGAGCTCTTATGCTGCATCATTCCCTTCTCTACTAGGACTGAAAAGAGAGAGAGTGAGTAGTAGGGGTTTCTTCATTACATGTGTATGATCCGTGTCCCTCTGCTAATCCATTTAGACCAGCTACCCTCACATCCCCACATACTGAGAACCATCAAATGACGTGTGTTTGGTGAAAAAATTATGTCTTCTGAGGCTGTGAATCCCAGCCTAAACAACAGTTGAATGAATCCTATGTCCTCAGAAACACACAGTTTCAAGCTACCATCCATCTGGCCTATTAAAGCGCAATGATTCAGCAATAGGACATGCTGCCGGGCCATATACTCCCCATGTGCATGAACCAAAAAAAAAGAAAAACATAACAGCAAAAAGAAATCAAATGAAATGGGGTAGAACCATTGTAGCGCCTGCTAAATTATGCAGGGGAAGCATAAATGCAGAGGGAGAGAGATGAGCGAAGCCTAATTGCACCAGCCAGTGGATTGGGTTTCAGAGTGGAGCAGCAGTGGCTATCAATTCTGCCATGGAAATCAATGGGAAATTGGGCCTCTGATCGCTCAGCCTGCCTTAATGGAGTTCCTCCCAATCTCCAGACACATGGCAAGGGGAGTTTTTCAACCCTTCACCACCAGGCGCACGCACACACACACACACTCTCAACCCCCCCAACCTCAGACAGACATACAGTCATATACTCACACAACCAAACACACTTCTACAACAGAGGGAGGAAAAGAAAGAAATCAACAGTTCAACATGCTACTTGGGAGTTCTCGGGGAAAGGGGACCTTTGGTGGTGTAGCTTGTCAAAGTGTGCTCTTGAAAAATCTTTCCACACAGAAATCTTTTTTTGATGGGGACTTTGAAGTCAAGTGCAAAAACTACAAAGGATCAGAAATATTTTATCACTGAGAGAGAACTCCTGTAACAATACACTTATCATCACTGACAGCACTTCAAACAGTAGAGAGGACGACTGGCAGTCTCTAGTGGATCTTAGAGGTGAAATTGTGGACTTCTCATTTGGACTTCTCATTTTGCTTAATTGTACTGTATATATAAAGTCTACACTTCAATATAGCACATATTTGCTAGAATTATGTGGATGTTGACTTACAGTTGATGTAACCTGTGTTGTGTTGAACCTTCGCGGTCCAGCTCTAGGCACCCAACGCACTTTAGAATGAAAAGGAAACCTCACTGACCACCACCAATGTGTAGCACTCATCTGGGTGAGCCGCGGCAGCAATTATGCACAAGAAGGCCCATCACACACCAGCTTGGGGTGGAGAGTGAAGGAAACAATGAATGAGCCCATTACACTGGGGCATGATTAGGGGGCCAGATTGAATGAGCCAGGTTGGATATTTAGCCAGGACACCAGGGACCCCTCTACTCTTTTTGTGAAAAGTGCCATGGGATCTTAAATGGCCACAGTGAGTCAGGACCTCCATTAAACGTCTCATTCGAAGGATGGATTTTCTTCGGAAGAAGGACAAGTTGAATCTGTTGAGACTCGGGCAGATTTAGTATCCACATGCCTGTAGTCTTTTTTGCCCATAATTATGGCAATAAGCAATATCTCTTATACCTTATAATTGTTTTGTTCATTAAAAAACCACAAACTGGGCATAATTCACTGAAACGGATTTATCAAATCAGTTTTGTGCATTACACATTGCTCTCTTATTAATGAAGAGCACAAATATTTATTTGCCAGAGAGCTGGCAAGTTATTGGTGCTTATTCAAAACAGCAGTTCCCTGCTGACACATCACATAAGTTATATGGGCTTTTGTATGAATTTGTGAATCTAAGCAGAACGGAAAACTGTGCTACTGCCAGTGTGACGCTGGCTAGTAGAAACAATGCGTCTCCTCGCCGAACAAATTACGGTCCCATGTGTGTTGCACAACATATATCAACCAAATCACTGCACTCCAATAAAACTTTTGAAAGCATTTTGATTTGTCCCTATGATAAAGAGTCCCAACAGTGAGTCTCGCCTGATATGAATGAGAGGCTTAAGCTGTACAGCACGTCAAAGTCATTGACATGCCATTAGGGCCACTCGCCCAGATACTGTTCGCACAAACCAGTCAATACAGCCCATTAAGGCTGATTCTACCAATCAGTCTAGCACCAGTAACCTGTGATTCCAGGCACCGAGTGAAAACAGTCTGCACTTTAGGACTAAATTGACTCAAAGGCACTTCTGAAAGGAATTTATCTGGGTGGTCCAGTTTAACAACTTGGATCGCTTGCTCCTGCTGACGATCAAGTGCAGGAAGAAGGCTCTTGAGATTCCATTCACAACGAGAGCTTGGCAGAATGGAGGAGTCATACACTCAACAGCGAGACAGCCAAAAATGGCCAGGGGAAAAAAAAAAACAGGATGTGGATTTTAGTATCATAAATCATAATTATACGATTACAGATCATGCACCAAAGATTTGTTGTCTTCCATGAATGTTTGAGGTACCAGATTTCTTCACAAGGCCTCTTAAAAAGTCTCATCCTCTGCTGAGTATATCAAATGTTGAGGAAAGCTGAAAATGGCATCTCATTTGAGTTAACATCAGTGAAGAGCCTTGAACTAAGCCACAGGAACCCTGCAGCTCTGGATGAAACCAAGACTGTGGGAGGGCTTGGAATGTACTCCATGAAGATAATCATTGCGCAATAGTTCATCTCCCCCTTTAAGGCAATGTGATTCTGTTTTATGTCCCAGAAAACACACAAAACAGTGGAGTTTCCCCCACAAAAAAGGATGTCTCTTGATCTACTTCTCAGAGTGTTGTTCCAGTTTGTTTTTGGCTGTGGTAGCCACACATTTTTATTTTGTTTACTTGCTTTTCAAAGATTGTTTGTCTTTGACATTGGAATTTGGAGAAATGTGTCCTGTTATCACTATGTGTTGCCCACTCAGATTATGACTCCTGGCCAACCCAACATGCTTTTATGGAAAATGGAAATAAATAAGTAAACAGAACAAATGTTGTTTATATGAAACTAAAGTGACTTACATGCGTCTTTTCTTCGTCTCAGCTCTTACTTCGCATGACATCACTTCTGCTCTCAAGAACCAATCATGTTTTAAAAGGGTCATCCTTCTGATTGTATACTGCTGTGGTTTGCTTTTTTCAGAAATTTTGGAACTGTGCTGAGCTTAGAACTGTGCTTCTCTGTGTGCTGAAGTTCAGTGGGACATAGGCTACCCCATCTTGTACGAAAACAGAACAAATAAAAGGCATAAAATAATAATATTTTTTTTAATCCAGCATGTCAATATTTTTTGCACATGAATCAAAAGATCCATAAGTGTTATAAACTGGCTATAAAAAATAGAACATGTCCCCTGGTAAGGTTTTGCAAGGACTCAGATTTTTAAGAAATGAATTACTGACATTTACTTTTCACAAATATTCAATGAACTATCCCTAAAGATGTATAACAACACCACGTAGCTATAAAATGTGTGGTTGTTTGTGCTGAAATCCCACAATACTGCATTCCTTTTCCTTCTATCTAAGCAACAACATGAACAACAAAAGGTTTGGCATCCACAGGGTCGCACAAGGGCCCTGCACAAGGAGCAGCATTCTTCTAAGACTAAAAAGAGCCATTCATTATGCAAGCTATGTCCCCCTGTTCTTTTATGGCTTTGACAATGGAATCAAACTAGATCATATTAAGTAATCACATAGGGCCGAGGTGACATCCATGATGAATATCGAGGCCTCCCAAAACAGTACTATTTAAATGGAGGCGAGAACATTCCACGGGGAAAGAGGAGCTTTGGATTTTTTTCCTTTATGATGGCACCACTCAGGTCACCGACCCCCGGAGTCATGATATACGACGCAATATCCCCCACTCCCACCCCTGTGACAGCAAACAGACTGGCAATGAGGAATTTAATTTGTTTCTGTAATTCAATTTTATTTTGTGGCTCTTTCCACCCCTCGCTCTCATCCCGTGTCCATCTCAGATAGAACAGAGGTAACAGCTGGCAGGACTGCTGACCTCTCCTGGGTTATTTCATTGTCAATGACTGATGTTGGCCTTTAATAGTATCAGTGTGTTTGTGCCTTCAGTCAAACACTATTTGCTGTGAGCTGCCCGGCTAAAAGCTGTGCCAATAAAAAAAAAAAAATGGTGACCTGACTTTATCCATTAATAAAAGAAAATACTCCCACAAATTAAGACAATACTATTAAATGCATAAATGAAAGCTTAGAAACTGTCTTTATGATCAATAGCCTGGCTCTGAAAAAATATATATGAAGAGACTAACATACAAAATAACAAAAATCATGAGTCAGAATCTCACAGATTCAGTTCCAGACACCAGATAAGTGCTGAGGTACTCTGGTCTTTCAGTCAGCCTCCAGAGTCCTTTTACTGCACGCCCGTCAGTAATCGAAAGTGAGATTTCAAAATATGCCTGAATAAAACATGGATGAATCAATTTGGTGCTACCTGCTGGGGAAAATACTGAGCATCCTCTTTACATCAGAGTCTTTAAACACTGTCCTTTCACAAAAATGTTATAAATCTACCTAGTATTGCTACTTGCATTTTTTCCCTTTCCTTTTTACCGATAGGAGGGAGGCACAAGCATCTATGCTAAACACATTAAAGACCAAAACTGTTATTGAGCATTCTGAATTCTTATTATAAACTGTCAGAATAAATTTTCCATTTCACATTTATTGTATGCCATTAAATGAAAAACAATCTTCTATTCCTTCCTAGCAGTAACAGATGCTCTACAAATATCGAAAGTGTAATAATCTGAAAAAGAACATCTCATTTTTAGCATTTTATGTAATTTGTGAGGTTTAGACTAGGAAGACGAACTGCTGGGAGCAAAAGCATAGGCCCAGATTGGGGCCAATAATGGCCTCTGGGTGTCCAATCAGTCTGTCGCACTCTAATAAATGCATAATAATAACATAGTGGGTGAGATCTTTCAGCAGAGAGCCTCTCCACAGACCACATTCAGTAGTAAAACCATAATCTAAGATTAAGCTTTCACAACACTGATCTGGAATGGGTATTACTCTCACAGTGCTCAAGGTTAAAGTTTTTCATCTCTGCAGCAGATATAACGCCGAGCACCTAAGCATATGAGCATGAGCCATCAAAACATGTGGCTCCTATTTTCAGGACTTTGACGGAAGCTAAATGAAACCATCTTGATTTTCAAAAATGCATGTAATGTGGCAAAGTGGTTCATTAGGATGCTGAGATCCAAGGCTGCCAACTGAATTTTACAACACAGGACACTTTCACAGGAAATCTTTCGCAAAGCTCCATTCATTACAAACACTGGCTCCTCTGAAGCCACAACAGACTCAGTTTGAAAGCAGAAGTGCACAAAAAAATGGCACTCTCTGATTTAAAGATAATGTGACGGGTTGTTGCTGTATAATTAATGGCCGTGTTTAAAGCGGGAAAGGGGGGAGGGAGAAATCAGATTCTTATCATCTGCGGAGACTATTATTCTGTTTTATATTGAGGGGCAGATAAGTGGATCTATCAGCGGGGGACGTGCTAGCTGACGCGTCTCATGCTGATCCGGTCCTGTGACAGTCTATAGACCACGGGGCTCCGAGATGCAGATGCTAATCTGGATTATCTGGGCACGCTTGGCATGTTGTGTTTTAATTTCCACCCCTCTCTTTTTCTTTGGTCATGAAACAGCACAGCATGGGTTATATTGAATTACAGTCGGCGGCTATTGTGCTATTGGCCAAAAAGAAGAAGAAGAAGAAGAAAAAAACAATCCCAAAAGTATTAAGAGGTATAAAGGCATGATTAATGAAAGAAATGAAAGCCTGCTAAATCTCTACTGATCTGGGATGGTAACTGGCCGGTGTGTTAAATAGGTAAATGGGGCATTGCCTCATGCCATTTGGCTATTCATTAGTCTGACTGCCAATATATTTGAATGTTTTTTTTTTCTATACTGGAATAACAATAAAAAAAGAAGCCATCATGAATTTTGAGACAATATTTGTCTTCATGTGTGAACTCTGGAGGGAAATGGCATCCTTAAATGTTCATAAGACGAAGCTAAGAGTAAAGCATGGAAACGTGCTAATTAAAAAAGTTTCAATCATTCACAAGGCTTTACTGTAACTTTTGAGACGAGGAGGGAAATATTAAAGCCCCAAGGTTCTCCTCTGAGGATGACCTTTCCTCTGTGTGAGCTGCCTGCGTGTAGTCCTTATTGTATTCCTCTGAACATTTCAGAAGGAAGCTATTTATTAAACTAAATAATTACTGTCATCATCCCACACAGCAATTCATCATATCTCTATGGAAATGCCGGAGAAGGCAACGACTTGTCTGAATTATAATGCCGTTTTTGAACATCATTGAGGATTTGCTATCACTAGGTGACACTAGCTATAATTTCCGGTCACATTGGATCATTTTTAACCTCTGTGATCTGGCAGTGTTGAGCGGCCATTTTTTTTCCAGAAATCTTGAAGCTGTAGGGATATTGAGGAGATGCAATTCCATAGTCCTTCTCATGTCAAAAAACAAAAAAAAGATGGGAAAATAGGAAAACCCTTGGAGGAAAGAGGATTAAATGAAAACCGCCCACATGGTAAAACATACCTGATGATTTTTTTTTGTGCTATTCAAAAATAAAAGTTTTCGTCTCATGGATGCACTTGGAGACTCAACAGCTTTCTGTGTACTTTCTCGCTTGACTGGAAGGACAGGGCCTGTCCCGTGCCGCAATGAAAAGCACAGCGCACCCATATCAATTTTGCAGTATGCAGAAAGCCTGTAAATTCAAAAAGCCATTCATATGACCAGTATTTACCTTGTGGAGTTCATTTTCTGCCTGGGCAAACGCCTAATCAATATTTCATTGTTTGCCTCTGTGAGGTCTGGCCCTTGAATGTGGGGTGGGGTGGGGAGGGGTGGGGGATCCTTTGTGCAGGTCTAAGGCCCATGCTGCACATGCTCTCTGAGATCATCTAGGTGGTCATGCTGAATGGAACATGCAATGCCCAAAGGATATAGGCACAGACCTACTGTAGCTTTGTCTACGTCATAATGGGATTGGGATTATTTTGATATGACATTCCTCCATTTGTTTTGTTTAAATGTTAATGTTAAAACATCTCAGTGTTCAATTTGAGCATAAGAAAAAAACAGGATTAAAGGAGAATTCCGGTGTGATATTGACCTAAAGTGTGTTGAAACATGATACCGAGTGTGAACGTACGTCTCATAGCCCATCTCGGCTTGTCCCCTGCACTCCAAAATCTGGCGCTAGTTAGCCGATGATACCAACAGCTTTTTCAATGGTGGTGTTCCAAAAATAATTCCGTGGAAATGCATGGATTCCAGTTGCTGCTACTGGAAGAAACTGGAATCCATGCATTTCCACTTAATTATTTTTGGAATCTGATCCCTTATCATACCTGTACTTCGTGAAGATACTGTCTGCATAAATCGTCTTGTAAGTAAACTACCAGTGCTTTTTCAAAGTTCTCAATGTCTCGTTTTAAATGTCAGGGCCCTCGGAAGTCTACCAATGAAGTGTGGAGATACATTGAGCCTCGTAAATGGTGTAAAACAGTGATTTATTTGCATGGCTAGCCTGATGCCGAAGCACCACCATTGAAAAAGCTGTTGGTAGCATCGGCTAACTAGCGCCAGATTTTGGAGTGCAGGGGACAAGCCGAGATGGGCTATGAGACATACGTTCACACTCGGTATCATGTTTCAACACACTTTAGATCAATATCACATCGGAATTCTCCTTTAAATCCTAAATGGAGCCAAACAAAGATGCATGCACAAACATTTAGCCTTGAATTTTCCACAGGACATCCAAATGACAACACAACAATTATGGATTCTGCAGTGAAGAGGGGCGAGGGGATCAAACCAGCCATTATGTCTTACCACTCCTGGAAATAACATGAAAAGACTATATCACTAAACTACCTGCTTGCTGTTCTACATATTGCTTGACTGGGCGTGTACCCAAGAGCACATACACTGTTTAAAATTGCAAGGGTGTTCTCTGGAGATATACCAATGGCCCATTTCTCCCTCAAAGTTACCCCAAGGGCTGCTGGCAAGCAGCTGGTAATTACAGTGCATATGGCTAAGTCCTTAATTAGCACTACAACTCCAAGGTTCTAATGAGTGTCATTTGATTATATTCTGTTTAGGAGACAACAAAAACAACAACAAAAAAAGGCAGTGAACGTGGGCTTCAAATTTTATGAGGACAATGTCCACAGAAAAATTGTGAAATATGTGAAACAGATTTAACCATTTTTGAGAGAGATGATACTTATTTTTTCTTTTCTCCCATATAATTCAGGAACAAAAGAGGACCAGACCTAACCTTGTACAGTATGTTCTTAGAAATATTATTTATCAAAGTCAATGCAACAGCACTGCTGTTAGCCTCAGATATCATGTCTTCTGTGTCAGAGAGAAAAACAACAACTTCAAAAGTATTTTGGCTGTGCCATTTCCGCAGTACAGAGGGATCATAAATAGTATGAGGTTTCTGTTTACTGCGGAAAGCATCATCATAATGCCTGACTAAGTAAGTGTGTGAAATAAACCATTAAATAATTATGAGGGCTTTTTTTGATCAAAACACATTTGAAGTTTGAAGTGGTCTTTGTTCAAAGTGGTTTGCTCAGAGTAGATTTCACGGGCCAGTGTTACTGTGCATTGCATTTTCCAATCTCTTCAGAAGACTTGTATAAAAGTAGGCGGCTGTTTCTGATGTGGGGCAACAGAAATGACTGACAGCAAAGCGCCACAACAGCGGAGAGAAGAGCAACCAATACACAAGCCACACAGAGCAAAAGTCTAACCGGCACATTTATGCTTTGTGAAATGTGGAGTGGCTTCAATACATAGTGGACATTTTCTATTATTTTTCTCTCAGAGAGAATATTGGCAACGCAGGCCTTTCGACCTTCCAAGCCACAGAAAGACATTTACATCAAATGTGAGACATGATAAAGTTGAGGAACCATGGTGAGGGGTGGGAAATGTTTTAAAATTCTCCACCAGCGCCCACACTTACCTTGACAGTGATTGAAAGTGGAGGCCATTTGAAGGGAGAGTAACAAACGCATCTAAGTGCAGAGAATGACTGGCCAAACATCTCTCCATCTCTGGAGACTAATTAAAATCAAGAGCTGCAGCTCTGAAGCTAACGGAAGCGTTCTCTGGGCAGGTCTAACAATCCAATAGATTGGAGTTGCCCCGCCACCCCCCTTTATATATATATATATAAAAACAGGGCTGCTGAAAGACAGCAAATTCATTGCTGAGTGCTCAGGCCTTTGGCCATTACTCCACAGAGCGAGGCACCCTTCAGACACACATAGTTACTGAACTAGCTCCAGCTCTCTTGGTAGTTGGAGATGAACTTAAGGAAGCAAAGCCAACTGAATGAGCACAGAGTCTTGCAATATTCTGTCTGGCAAAAATAACAACAAGAAAGCAAACTACTACTTTCATGTTTTAAATTAAACGAATTAAGTATAGAACCTAGTTGTCACACATCATCTTGGTGTAACATAGTCCTTGTGTGAGAAGGGAATATTTGCATCTTTATTAATAAAGGCGACTCTGTTCCACGAGGCTATAACACTGCAATACACTAAGGTGACCGTGAATGTCAATATCCTGGTTTATGTGACTGTCAGCCAACCATTTCCTAATAATACTTGGTGGAGAAAGAATGCATTTTAAAGGCTTTTTGCTTCACAAAGCCTTTCGATGGATACAGAGGAAAGGAGTGAAATCCTTTTGACGATACATAAAAGCATGAACGAAGGACTCAACTTACAGTAGACCACAGTGACCCTGTGACCCTTATTTTCCGAAGCTGTGCTTTCTCAATCAAAGCCAGTCCATTTCAGATTATTAAATTCTGTCCGGCAAAACAACTCATTTTAATACCTTCATTGATTTTGAGTTCAGCAGCCCATCTACTGAAGTAGACTGGGCTGAACAACTTCCATCGGCTATGTTTCTATGAAGGTTGAACTATATATAGAGCTCGCGGGGAGGTCATCCATTCAGATTAGGTTAAACAAAAACAAATGGTTCCATTTCCAGCACAGACTGGGAGCTCATAAAAATTACTTACCTGCATCAGGGTTGCAGTCAGTAGAGCGGTATCAAGAGGATGCAAAGAAAAGAGAGAGAAAGAAAGAAAGAGAGAGAAAGAGAGATGAAGGGGGAAGAGAAAATGAACAAATTAGTAATCATATCACTGATCAGACTAAACTGGCATCAACTACAGTAAATGTGTCTTCACTACAGGCTAAAACTCTCATCATCATCAAGCATGAATATGAATATTACACAGAGTGTGAATATAATGCTTTTGAATGACATTCCCATTATACTAATACAAATTGATCCAAATGATCAAAACGTATTTCTCAGCAGTTTAAGCACTCTAGTACTATTTTAACATCCAGACACACAAATAATGTATAGGCTATTATCTTTCTGTTTTATCTATCTAAAACATGACTGCAAATAAATCAGCCCTAGCATGTAACGCAAAAGTCGCCTGAGCGCAACTCTATTACAGCAGTAAATGATGATTGATGGTATAAGTATATGCTGAAAGAAATCTCCAGTTATCTCATATTGATCTTTCAAACTCCACCCTCCATCCACACAACACTGTGTGGGAGATAGAGGCAGAATTAGTGTTGCACGGTGTATCGATACTAAAAAGGTATCGCGATGCCTTCACGCAAAAAACGATACGATTTCAGACGTTTTTAGAATCGATACTTTATTAACATAATAACATTCTGTGTCTGTGTGAACTGCTGCTCTCACTGCTCCTTGCACGCATCTAGGCAAGTGGGCGTGTCAAGCAGGCAGCTCTGAGTGAGTGAGTGCGCAGCCAACGCCAACATAGTTCTTTGCCGACAGTTGTTCTAGGCCTTGTGGATAAAACAAAAGGTGCAGTGAAATCTGCAACTATTTCGGATACATCGCGAATTAAGGCAAGGTACACAAGTCATTTAAAAGCAGTAGGCTACGCATGGAACTTGGCTAAACACCTCGCAGACATATCCCAACATTTTTAAAGAGTTCAAAGAACGACAGGTTAACGAATATGCTATAGAAAACACGACTACATGGTTAGTGCCAAGTTCTTCTCTTATGTTTTAGTCTAGCCTAAGTGAAACGAGTATGGTTCTCTGGGATAAAGCGAACCTTCCTTCATCAATGAATTTTGACGAGACATAACGAGCTGTAATCATTTTGACGAGACATAACGAGCTGTAATCATAGGGTGCTAACGTGATGAAAGCGCAATGTTCACGCCAGAATAACATTACCATAACTTGTAAACGATCTATTTCATGTTCGGTCAGTAGCCTACTACTGGTAATATTTGTCATAGCATGTAGACTGCAATTTGTTCAATAATTATTGCCCAGATGTAGGATAGGCTACCCGAAATGCGCTAATTAAAGCCCACAGCATATAATACCACTGCAGCATGTTGAGTCCTAATAATAATAGCAGCGTATTGTTACAGTATGTGCTAGCAAATCATGTTATCAAAGAAATAGACGTAATGTAGAAATGCACACAGACATATTGCAACAGGTAATGGTGTAGGCCTATCTGACGAAGACCTGAGTGGTTGGAACGTCGTACTTGTACACTGGGCGCAAAGGAAACTATCCTCACATTTCCCCCTTTGCAACTGTCAAAGAAATCCCATGAACACTGAACACGGGAAGGCCTAGGGTAGCCTATATTGTACATCAGATGGCCTAAAGATTAGGCCCCTCTGCATAGCATTCAGTGATTTGCATGCAGTAATTTTAACACTGACCTTGATCTAGCCTAGTTTGGCTATTTAAAGCTACTTTATTGCCAAAACACAACACAATGTAAATTAACTGTAACAAACAATAAAGGACTTAATCACAGAGAGTAGGCCTACTATTTTACTGACTATAAAAAAATAATAATTATGTAGGAAGTTTAGAACCCAGAATTGACCTACACACTACAAAAGTGCACCAAATTCAACACAAATGACTCAATACACTTGGAGGAGGTATGAGTCCTTTCTTCTCCAGATATCTTAGGATTTCGCCATAGTATCGTTTTAGTATCGAGCATTGTGATATTTATGGCAGGTATCGTATCGAAGTCATAATTTTGGTATCGTGACAACACTAGGCAGAATGTGTTTTTGCTTTGCATAAGGCTGGGAGGAGAACCTCAGAGGCCATACTCTTAGCGGACTTCTCAAGGTTAGTATACTGCAAACGAGCCATCATGGGCTGCACAGGTTAAATGAGTGTGTGTGGGCTAAGAAAGCACATCACCGCATCGCCATGCCCTTAACTTACACCCAGCAATGCACGTGGTGCTGCAGAGATGGATTCCTCTGACATGATGCACCTTTAAAAAAAGAGGCCTTAATCATGTCCTCAGGCAAAGGCCACTCACCGAGGATTGTTTTCTTCAGCCTCATTTGAGTGCATGAGAATTCATATCCCAAGGATATGGGGGTAGGCACGTTTGACCCGCTGCTTTAACCTTTTGACATCAGTTCATAGAAAAGTAAAAGTAAAAAAAAAAAACACTATTGTAATCTCATAGCAACTGGGATAGAGTAGGGGCAGAATCAGATATGACTGCTGGTGTGTTTATTCCAGTCACATTCAGCTCACTGGGGATTTACACAGGTGTGCTAAAAATCCAGCCTAATAAACCGCGTATTGTTTCTCCATCAGACACCTACGCATACACCCACTCACAAAAAAACATTGTAATGCTGTGCTTGACTTTAAACAACGTTTCCCAATAGTGTTTGCACTCATGCAAGAGCGCAACCTAATTGGTGGGAGAAAACGCAAGCCTAACCACTCACTAATAGAGAGTACAGCCGCTACCAAATGGAATTCAGCTCGACTTCCTCCAATCGTGCTGGCACCTCAAAAGATTATATTTACAGTTTGTTTGTATGCAATACCAAGGGGGGGCAAACGCAAATAGGAATCCTCGTGGAGAGCACAGAGAGGCCTCAGCCGGTCACCCACTCTGGACACAAATGGCACAACGACAGGGAGGTGGACTCATTATTTCATTTGACGCTAGTTATTTTATTAAGGATGCCTCAGCTTTGAAATCCTTTAATACCATTGTGTGTGTGTGTGTGTGTGTGTGTGTGTGTGTGTGTGTGTGTGTGTGTGTGTGTGTGGAGGGGGCATCTATCATCCATTGTTCATATTCAAGCGTATCTTGTCACGTTTTGGGGACGTTTTAGTTAATTTTCTTCTCGCATGACTTATTTTCATTTAGGATAGATTTCTGCAGAATAGGCATAATTCTTTAAAAATGCTATAGTGGGAGGTTTCGCAAAGAAGGCTGAGGGAAAAAACCAGAGCTATCCTGGGGAGATTTTTCAGGCATGACGACAAGCCGGCCTCGAAGAGTGGACCTTGGATTATGCAAACCTCACATTGTGTACTCCAGATGTTGTCCCAGTTTCCTATTCACACCAATTTGTCACCCATGGTCAGCCAATGGTCAGTGTACATGGCTGACCTGCATGTTCAAAACCTTTCATAATCTTCCAAGAACAGTCTCTAAAACAAAACACAGCCAGTGATTGTGGCAGTTACCCAAATGAAAACTGCTAGGTGATCACAAAAAAATTCGGGATTATTTTCAGTCCAAGTCTGCAGGAAAATTAGCCTTTAACATACAGGTAACATGATGGGAGAATTTTCCAACCTGTGAGCAACACCTCATTTGAGAACCAGTGGCTCACAATCACCAAATCTGGCCTTTCGGCTGTGGAGAAAAAAGCAACGTGTCTAAATATGGACAATGTTCACAGCGTGTCAGAGGCCTATGAGTCAGTACTTGTTATATTTTATGTGTACGGGGCCCCGGTGCCTTGCTTCCTCCCCCTCATCAGTTCCCTGTCAGAAACTTTAAGAAAGGCCTAATTTATATGACATAGATCAGCTCGTCCTTAATGCTCCTGACAGCCATCTTGATGAGGTCTCGGCAGAGCGAGTGAGCCCAATAGGTTCTCCCTGCACAGAACAGTTTAATTGACCCGCTCCTCCACGTTTTATTCGGGGCTAATAGAGTGCCACTTATCACCATCTTAATTTGAGAGCCGACATAGTTAAAGGATTTGTCTGTCAGGTCAATACACTGACCTTGGACTCAAAAACCGGCAGTGCTTCGGCTCGGCTGTGACAAAAGTCAAGCAGGCACAAATGAAAACAAATGAGAGCTCTGGGCCCTGACATGCTTTTGCAGGCTGGTGTGCTATGAGCTCGAAATAATGTCTCTGGTGAATACTATGTCAAGTTCCTGCTCCATGAATTTTTCCCAAAGACGTCACAAAACAATAACAAAAGAACAATGAAAAAAAGAAGACATTCAAGGCGGCATAAACAACATACAAGTCGGTCGTGAAAGTAAAATCTGTTGTTTTTCTTCTTTAACCAATGCTGTCAGCAAATAAGTGGGAAATACGTGACAGCAGAGCAAACGCACGCATTAAGGGGAAAACGTTTGTCTTTTCTCATTCCTCTTTCATAACATGCAGTGGGCAGAGCCAGGGTCCCCACGAGCCAGTGGTGCGCGGCGCAGAGCGTGTGGAGGAGCAGCCCAAACTGCAGCCTAATGGCCAGAGAATGGGGCCCGGCTCCCCTCAGGGGCCCATTAACACACCAGTGCGCTGAAGGGACAGTGGCCCTGGCAGATGATGCGGATGAGACAAGCCCAACCTGTGCCACTGGACCATTTATCAGCACTCGCCGGCTTCCTGGGCCGCTCTATACTTGCCTACACACACACACACACACACACACACACACACATTGACACACGCGACCACAATAGCACGCACACACCCATACACAACCACAATAACACACAGAATACCACCATCACACACAAACACATAATCGTTCTCTCTCACTCTCTCTCTCTCAACCACGATAACACATACACACAATCTCACACACACACACAACAACAATAACACACACACATGCAATCTTTCTTTCTCTCTCTCTCTCTCTCTCTCTCTCTCTCTCTCCATGACCACAATAATACACAATCACATAGACACAATCACACACAGATATGTTTGTGCATGACTGAGCTGTCCTTGAGTGTTAACCGTTGAGGTTATTCAGGGGGCAAGCACAAGGTAAGAGGGGGCAAGAACATGGCCTAAGGCTGAGTCCAGTTCAATGGTGGTGCTTTTTCCCCCTCTCTTCCATTTGGAACACAATCTATCTGGATGGCCAGTCCTCTTCAGGCCCTGTGTTGTTTTTTTATACAGCACATCACTAACAAAATGTTTTTTTAATTATTTATTTAGTATTTATTATGTATTATTCAGGCATGACGCCACACAAACAATTTACAATGAGGAAGGCGGAAAGAGAGAGAGAGGGGAGGGGGGTAGAGAGACAGAGAGAGAGAGAAAGAGAGTAAGAGAGAGAAAGAGAAAAAAAAGCTGAGTGGGAGATAGGAGATCAGAGATCAGCTATTTAGCTTTTCCTCTCAAGTCCTAGCCTTTGGTGAGAAAGTTGGCATTAACAGTGCGCGACAACGTCCATGCCAATAAGGTGCTCATGCTATGGCCCACACCCAGAATCAGGCGGAGATTGACCTCCTGCGGTGCACTGACGACGTGGGGCGGGGGATGAGTTTCAGCCCTCGATTCTTAATTACAGCTAATGAAGCGTCGTAGTTTACTAATCCAATTCCACCCAAGGCCTCAGCATTCTCCTGGTCCTCGCGATCTAAATTGGATCTTAATTAAGGACCTAGCCGCAGTCAATCCCCCCTAAAACAGGGATCCATACCTTTCAGCAGCTAGCCTGACGGCGCTATAGGGGGCCTCCCCACGCAGCTTATTAGGGGCTGTCAGCAGATCCATTCAGGCACAGTGGAGAGCCGAGCGATTGGAGGGTTAGTGCAGAAGTATCTGGGAAAACAGCTCCCAAACAAACACACTGGCCTCCTGGACCCCTCCTCAGGCTGGATGAACTCTATAGCTAACCCCCTCATGCCCCCTCTCTCTCTCTCTCACACACACACACACACACACACACACACACACACACACACACACACACACACACACACACACACACACACACACTAATTCGCTCCCTGAGCTCTTTTTGCTCTCTGTAAACATACCAGCAGCCCTCCCACAGCCCCAGCCATGGCAATGCACCATGATCCGTAGTAGATCTGGTGAATGTGAATGAATGAAAACTTGTCTCTGTAAATCCATTCACTTTGGTCATCGCACGAAAAATGGCAGATTCCACGGGGAACGGTTCCCTCTTCTTTCTGCTGTTTTGTTTCTTTATGTTGTCGCTGTCGCCGTCGCGTCCCCCTCCGCTGAAGTGGAGGACGATGCCATGATGGGAAACTGAGTGGTGAAATCAGCTGCTCAGCTACCACAATTGGATTTACAGATTTCCCCAGCTTTGATTTGCGATTGCGGGCCACGTTTTTCCCCAAACAATGAGCTCAATCGTTCTCCTCGTGCTGCTGTGACTCCCAGGCGATACAGCATTACTTTGTCAAAACAGCGTCGAGAACAAACACTAATAATGTGCCTTGCCGTGCCGTGAGGTCTATGGAATCGTGGCACCACCACAGCCACAGCTGCAGCTCAGTGCAGTTCCTCGATGCCTCGGTAGAGGGGAAATGAGGCAGAGTGACATTTCACCCCCTCGGCGCCTATGACCGTCTCCGCTACGACGGCAGGACAGGAGCTGTCCTGAGCTATCGCCTGTACACAGACATAACCTTTGGCGCTTCACTACTGGCTTTCCAGATGAACATAAACAGAACTCGGAGACCTATGACCCGAAACATGTGTTGGCGCTGCTTAGCCCAGTGCAGCTCTGAATGTTTTTTTTTTTTTCAGCTTTGCTTTACTCCAGCTGCCTGCTGTGCCCACAGAGTCAAACTCTCACACTATATCTATTTCATTAAATTCTGAAAGGGGTCTGCATTATTCATCCACATCTACATAATTACGGCCTTATTTTTACAGAGGGAAAATATTTCCAGTCTCAACATTTACAGAATGCAATGCATTTTGTCAAACGGATAACCACTACTATTGTGTAGTTAGGCATAGTGCCATAGCTTGTGGATTGAAAAACTACGTCAACACATTGTACATAGTATTCCATGATAAACGCAACTTCTATTGTAAGAATTATTCCTCTGACATTTCAAAGCCACAGATGATTTGCTCAAATCATCTGCATGACTTGAACTTGGTAGTCGGAGGGTAAACAAAGGGAACAAAAACAAACAATAAAAAATCTGCACGTGCCAGACAAACAAATCTCTGATCTCCGCCGACTCCCACAATGCACCTGATACCCAGGCCCCCCCCCCCCCTGCCCGCGACCGGCATCATTCTGCGCTGCCCGGATGGGCACAGTTGGGCACGAGTGGAGCTCAGTCGGGGAGAGAGAGAAAGCTGACACCTCTTTGTCAGCCCCTGACCCCACTAACCATTTGTGGCAGCGTAAATTATGCAGGAGCGTGAATTCGTTTTTAAATTTTAATTGTGGCCAGTCTGGGGGGCCCCCGTGCATTAAGCGAATCTTCCTAAGTGATTCTCAGGCAGCGCAGGACACATTTTACAGCTTCTAATGATGGGGGGGATTTCAGGAGGGAGCTGGCAGCCGGGGAAGCGATGGGAGGGGTGGAGAGATGGGTTTGTGGTTGGGTGGGGCTCTGACGTGCCGCCAGTCCTAATCCTCCCAGGACCCTTTGTGTGCCCCACCAACCCCCCCAAACATGCGTTGAAAGGGTAAGGAGAGCCACATTACTACCCTACCTCGGTAGGGAGCTCTGGGGGGTAAAATTACTGTTGAGAGTGTGGAGGACTGTAATGGCCCTCTCCTATAATCAGTGGCAATTAACCCGCATTTAGCAAGCGTGAAATCATCTGGTGATAACCCTTTTTCCGGTGGCACACCTCTCATTCAAACACAACAAACAGCATGGCAATGCTCACATCACTGAATGATCATTAGCAACTCCTTACAGTTGATTTCTATGGCAAGTGAGATCATGTCTGATCTGCTCCTCAAAAAGAGAGCAGAGCAGATTGTCAGCACTTACTCGGATGTGTCTTTAGATATAAAGATATAAAGACCGTCTTTAGATAGAAAAACTGAGGGGGAGAAACAAACCTCAAGAGGAAATCACTATGGAAAGCTGCTGTGTGAGAAAGCTCTGTACCTTGGCGCTGTAACAGCACATAAATTGAATAATTCAGAAATAATACAAGCTGACCTAATGTGTCTGCAACCCTATTTAGTTTTCTGCACTAAACAGTACAGAGAGCACTGTGTGTTTCTTGACATTCACAGCACAGAAATGCAGAGCAAAAGGTAAATTAATTTAAAGTCCTCTCTGGGAGCATTGCGTTAATGAGGCCTTGCCTCTGGCTACATCTGCGAGCGGGCCGCCTATTTGCCCTGGGTCACCCTGTGACACACGATCTGGCGCCCTAATCGGCTTTACAGGTTTGTGTGTATTAACGACACTGATTCCTGTCAGGCAGGTCGTTAACATGATCTCTTGATCACTGGAGATATACACAGCATGCAGAAGGCCTGCTAATCTCTGCAGTGTAAACAAAAGCCAGAGTTAACTGGGTCTAAGCAGATCCAGGAATTATTCAAATGACAGAGGCCAGGCCAGGCCGTGTTTACCACACACGGCTCCAAATTTATCTGCCCATATGGGGTTAGGGAGAGTTTGCCTGTTTGTTCGAGGACACCCCAGGGAAACTGAGAATGTGTAGCAACTACACATTCCTGTTTAGTGTTGCAATTAATCTTCATTTTAGCAATTCATAGTCAACATGTTTTGTGAAGAGACCCCATCTATTCCAAATGTAACACACAGGGGGTAGGAGTGTCACCCAAACAATCAAATCAACAACAGTAACACACAGTATATTTGTATGGTTCCTGCTGCTTTGCCATCCTGATGGCAAACTGGAAAAACTGCAGAAAGGATAAGGTTCAGATCTAAGACAACACTATGAGAGTTTAATCGTGTAGGTCATAGCCAAGGTTGCATTCTCCTTCTAATCAAGCTAAATGGTTGTGCAGCTGTGGCAGTTTTCCTGCTTCAAAAATGCTTTTGAGAGCAGAATCTAAGTAGCACAAGCAAAGCTGAGCCAAATCAGAGCAGAATCAGAACACAATTTAGGCCCTGTGTGAGTGCAGATGAAGGTGTATTCATCCTATGACTGTCTACCCCAGGGACAAGACTAATGCCTGCTATTCCAGGTCAAGGCTGTAAAAATACACAGGAGATAGACAAAAACATATTCATCCTGCCACACCATCAGTCTCTCTGTGGCCCCGTGGTAGAGCTTTGGGAGGATTTTTTGCTTTGTTTTGTTTTTGTTCCAGAGGACAAATGATACAACTCAAAGTAGAAGGATGAGAGAAAAGTAAAAAAAAAAAAAAAAGGGGACCGATGCATGAGGCCTTTTTTAAT
Source organism: Alosa sapidissima (assembly GCF_018492685.1). Taxonomy (NCBI): domain Eukaryota; kingdom Metazoa; phylum Chordata; class Actinopteri; order Clupeiformes; family Clupeidae; genus Alosa; species Alosa sapidissima. The sequence goes on along the minus strand of NC_055961.1, from coordinate 36,067,100 downwards.
TGCATCAAAAACCGGATGTGTGGCCAGCGCAGATGGGTCTTTTCATACCCCTCCACTCTCAGAAATGAAGGCGCGCTTCACCCGACAGAGAAGGGGTCAGAGCGAGTGCTCATTTAAATACAGCTTCTGTGGGTTTTTTTTTTGACGCAACAAAAACACATCTCCTACGTTCTCCAGTCGGGTAGGTGGATGGTTCAGTCGGGTTGAGGGGAGGGGGCATTTTGTGGGGGTGTGAATCTTTCAACACCATTCTCACAAATCTCTGGTAGGTTTTTTTCCCCTCTCTCTCCAACGGCATATATTGCAGATAGGCCATTTACATATGGCAGATCATAAAAACGCTATTGGGTATAAGAGACATTCAGAAGGATAAAACCAATGGCTGCAAGAAATTTGCGGTTTAGTGTCTGAAATAGTGGGGGAAAGGACATCAACGTGAAATATGCCAAGCATTAGCTATTAGCGTATTCCAGCAGAACACGACCATGCCACAGCCAGTTGTTATTGCGGCGTATCAATCACTGCAGATCTGATTAATATAGGCACTTGGCGTACATAACAGGTGGCTCTATTTATGAACGCCAGAGGCATTCAGGGCTTGAGAGGATTAAGCCACATAATGACTACTCCTGTTCAGTGAGGTTAACTTGATTGCCACGTTTCATGCCATGAAATTGAACTAAAAATCCGCAAGGCCTTGCTTCACCTTAGTCCAACAACCACAGCTGTTGTTCTACTCAGCGCTGCAGCAACAGGGCCAGCTTTTACGTCCTTATCACATAAAAGGAATCACTTTGAAAAAAGACATGATGTTCAGGCCAGCATCAAGCCGCATCATGGTGAAGTGTGTTACAGTCGAAGACTAAGGAAAGAGATGTGAAACGCTATTACAAAAAAACGCAAGGGCAGCATTTGTAGGTCTGATGAATAGTCACAAAATGAAATACAACTATTTCCAATAGAACAGATGGCTGTTCGATGCATGACATAATGTTCATTAAACCACTACATTGGATCATCAGGACCTTGCTTCCCAAATTACTGGCTTATGAAATCAATAAAAAAATGAATTACATAACAACAGGCCAGTTTACAGATTACTGGCAACCGTTACCCTGACAGAAAATCTCTTGTGGTGGTGAAAATAAAAAAAAAGCTCTGAACACCTAAAGGGGCTCTTATGGTGTCCAGCTAATGAACAGCAACGGGGAAAAGAAAAAAAACACACCTCACATACAATGAGCCTAAGAACATATGACTTCCTCAGGTAAGAGCCCGGCTCTCAGGCAGTCATTTGATAAAAGCCATTGAAGAGCAGGGCCGAATGTGTTGCCCCTCTCGTTCTAAGAGTTTCATTATGAAATCATCCATGGTGGTGTGAGAGAGCCAAGAAGGAAGCTAGTGGTTTCAGACACGCTTTTGGTATGATCTAATAAGTTGGCCATTAAGTTAAAAGGGAAATCCAGAGAAAATGTAATAAGCTGTGTGTTAGAATAGCAGAGGGCTGAATGGGGTCTCTGCGCAATCATAGGCTTCATAGCAGAGTTAACTGCTATGCTCAAGTCAGGTTAGCCCTTCAATCCAGCATGTATTCTCCTGTACACTTTATATATAGCGGTAGATAGCTATGTGTTAAAGAAAATAAACATCCATTAAATTCTCAGCCGGGAAGAAGGCTAAAAGAGCCGGTGAAGAAACTGGCGGTGTATTTAGTGCAGAAGAATGGATTTAATCCATTAAGCCTCTTTTTCATCCCTTTTTTATATACCCTGGGAAATTCTCAGACATGACAGCACCCCATTCAGCTCCGTCAGGAGAGGCTCTAGCCTGGAGTAGCGAGGCAGCTGTTGCCAGGCCTATCAGCTGGCTGCACCGCAGCTGAGCATCAATTCTGGTCTGGGCCGCCGTAACAACACCTCATGGGTGGAGCAGCGCTGTAATGGGTGGAGCACCACTGTAATGGGTGGAGCACCACTGTAATGGGTGGAGCAGCACTGCAATGGGTGGAGCAGCACTGTAATGGGTGGAGCACTGCTGTAATGGGTGGAGCAGTGCTGTAATGGGTGGGAGCACTGCTGTAATGGGTGGAGCAGCGCTGTAATGGGTGGAGCACTGCTGTAATGGGTGGAGCACTACTGTAATAGGTGGAGCAGCGCTGTAATGGGTGGAGCAGCACTGTAATGGGTGGAGCACTACTGTAATGGGTGGAGCACTACTGTAATGGGTGCAGCACTACTGTAATGGGTGGAGCAGCACTGTAATGGGTGGCGTAGTGGCAAAGGAGTTGAGTTAGCATGCAGTAGCCACAAGAGTCGTGGGTTCAATTCCCAGCTGCCTCTGTTGTGGCCTTGGGCACTTAACCCCATGTTGCTCTAGGGAGACTGGCCCCTGTACCCCTGTATTTGGTGTCTATAAGTCGGTTTGGATAAAGGTGTCAGTTAAATGCATTAATAAATAATCAGATCAATAAATAATGGACTTACCAGAAAGGAACGAGACAAAACACAAAAAAGAGAAACAGCTCTGAACCAACGCCCGAAACATTCACAACATAGTGTATTACAACTCAAGCTATAGTGCACTATGCAGTGAATGAGTGGCTGTTCCGAACACAGGGCATGTTTTGGTAAACAAGTAGGCCTACTTGTGTACATGGCTAAAAAGGCCAGGGTTGTCAGAACAAAGTGGCCAAAAAATGACAAAAACATGCTTGCTAATAACTGACCCCCCGATGACTCCCACTGGCTAATTCCACTGAGAAAGCAACATTCATCCAAAAAACAGTCACAGTCTTATTGCTCGTTCTGCTCACTGCTGAGATGATAGCCGGAAGAGTTTTTTTTATTTATTTAATTATTTTTATTACTGAACCAGCTTTAGGGTTGTGCAGTGCAGTTGCTGTATGCTTGTTCTGAGCTAAAGTGATACTGATATGGTGATAACCTTGATAATAACTAGATGTACCACATAGCGGTACAAAATATGACCGCCGCTCAGTCCTGTACATCCGTTCCGCGAAAATAAATCACACTTCAATTTGTCTCCATATTTTACTCCATCCCCCACTCTTGAAACTTTTGTGTATGCTTGTTTGGCATGCCTGAGTGTGTGTGTGCGGCTGCACAGAAAGTAGCCTACTGGTGCTGAAAAGGTGAATAGATTGTAGAATAGCCAAAGAAGATGTAGCATTGTTATAAAACCTTTAAAATCTCTAAACAATCACAAGTAGGGCAGTTCATCACAGTTCATCCATTGCAACTGGATTGATGAAAGGTCACTTACACCTGTAGGCTACATTGTATTTGGGAAAAGCAAAAGGTATCAGCATAATGTTTTTATTTTTTTTTTTATTTTTTTATGTATTTATAAACAAAAACATCTCTGTCAGTTCCATGCCGTTTTCAACAGCTATCAAAAACAAAGGTCATTTTTGGATGGATGGATTTTTTGTGAATGTTTCTTCTTCTACATAAGATTTTAGTCATCTTTAGTTCATGTAATACTTTATTGTCAATGCACAAATTAAGTAACAGTAGTCTGAAACGTTATTGTTAATGCACAAATTAAGTAACAGTAGCCTAGTCTGAAACGAAATGCTGTTTTACATCTAACCAGTGGTGCAAATAACTGACATGTCCAAATGGGCCTTGATGAAATGCGTAGCTAGATTGTTCATACACATTTTAACGGGCCAAAGTTGAAGAGCTTTTGTCCGTTATTGTTCGTGCAAATATAGGCTGATTCATGTTCCCTTGCATTGTGTAACTGAGGTCCATGGCTAGTCTGGCTTTCATCAGACCAAGCTCAATCTTTTAAGAAATCAAAAAATAAATAGCGGGCAGATCAGGCTGGGTTCACCCAGCCTAGTCCATAGGCACCCGATATTGTTTAATTTTCCGATTGAGATATACACGCTCTGGCTATTCTAAATGCAAAAATGCATCAGGGAGTTATGACAAAACGGTAACTAACAAACTAGATCCTAATAGAAAGCTGTTAGCTTCCCTAAGCTACAGGTAGGATTATAAGGTAGGCCTATTTACAACATAAATTGTCAATAGGATATGCTGGCGACACAAATAAAATCTCCTTTGGAAACCAATGGCTTACGCCTTACAGTATCAAGCGGACTTAAACTGTAATATCGTGGCGAAAAGTTGTAATAACATTCACGCAGCTCCATGAGTCAAGGAAAGCGCGAATGAAGTAGCCACTTCTAAATGGGACCCACTACACAGTAGCTTAAGGTGTGTTGCTAAAGCAGCCATAATGAAATTAAGGTGTCATTGTTTGGATACTTCACACACATGTGCTTTTTAATTTCACAGACTACAACTACCAAGCTGTAATCAAAGCACATCGATTCCCCTCTCACACCCTGCACGCACACGCAACAAAATAAACAGGTGTCTCAGTCTCACGCATGTATAGGCAAAACTGTATCAGACCGGTGTAACGTTGGAAATTTTCTATTGCACAGAATGATTTTGTAGCACGTGCAATAAATGACAGTCGAAAGATACAAACAGTGCTGCTATCAATTTGCTTGGTATAACCGCATTTATAGTTTTCTTCGGCTTCAAGAAGAAATGGGAATTACACTTCATGTGAACATCGTCCTATCCTTATTAGATGTTCGCTGCGGTAAATTACAGTCCTTGTAGGAAGCGTCCATTGTTTTTTCCAACCCACTTTTAACTTCCAACAAAATTACGTCTCACTGCAACGATGCGCCATCTAGTGGACAAACGACTACTTATCGCCAATTCACCCCTTGCAAGTGACGTCACGTTTTGTTCGCGCCACAGCAAAATAGCCTAGTGGACGGCAAGAACACGAATCAAATCAATGGGTTGTAATGGGACATATCGCACAGCTAGGAGATTATAGTGAGATTTAACCGTAGTAATGCCCTTCCACGACTGTTGGCTTATTGTTTGGAATACAACAACATCCCATGTTCTTGCATAGATATATTTTGGTTTGTTTTCTTTGTGTTTCGGGAGTATTTCAACCACAATTGCATGCTTATCTCCTCAGTGTATGAAGCACAGCAGCGGTTGCTATAGCAACCATAGACTCTGAACAGGACGGCAGATAGCACTTAGGCAAAGTCTTTGGCAAGATCTGAATGTAAACAGATAATACCGTTCAAGTTTTTTTTTAATTTCCTATTTCTTTCAATTCTTTAACTTAAGACATGTAAGAAGTAAGTTTATTCGCTGGGCAACGTACAAACTGACGAGTTACATTAGCCCTAGCACTATGAGCTACGATAAACGTTAGCTAGAATAGCTAGCTTCTAAGTGTGGCAGCTAGTTATTATTTCATGTTCTGATGACATTCATGGGGGTGGTGGTGGTCGGGGATGAAATTAAATTTTTCCGTAAAAGTCTAGTGGGGCTACATACCCACCAAATTTCATGTACCCCGGTGGTTCGGTGTCCCGGGTATCAATGACCAAAAATTCAGGGAGTAGATGACGGGAAAAATTCTTGAATTGTGTGCATGTGTGCGTGTACAAATTTATGTTTATGTGTGTGGGTGTGTGTGTGTGTGTGTGTATGTGCGTGCTTGTGTGTTTGCCTGCGTATGTGTGTTTGTGCATGTGCATGCATGCGTACATATGTCTACTGTGTGAGTATGTGTGCTACGTATGATTACTGTAAATGTATGTGTGTGCGTGTGTATCTGTTTATGCACATGTGTGCACATGGAATGGGTTAACATGACCCCTGGAGGCAAACATACGGAAAACATTGGTCATCCTAGGCCCTACAGTTCTCAAGATATTCACAGAGAACTGTGTCTGCCCTACCCTCCTTTCGGGGGGGGTCCAGTCCAGCGGGGGGGGGGGGGCTACAGATCAAAACGAAGAATGACGGTTCCATGCTATCCATGTGGGGGTACATGCCCACCAAGTTTTGTGTACCCCGGTCTTTCAGTGTCCCGGGAATCCTTGTAGGTGTACGTCACTAAATGTACACATAAATTATTTTACTGTAAGGCCCCCCATGAACGAAAGTACACAAAACTTGGCATGCATTCGGAGGGTGTCATAATGACCCTACACTTTTAATTTCGTGCAGTTTTGACCTTGTCAGCCAGAGATATTGTGATGAAAACACCTAATTTTTTGCTTTTTAATTTTTAACTAGGTGGCGCTATATATGAAATAAGTGGTAATGGGATGGGTTGACATGCCCCCTTAAGACCAACATACATAAAAAAGGTGGACCTCCTAGGCCCTACGGTTCTCGAGATATTCACAGAAAACTGTCTCCGGCCACCTACAGGCCAGTTGGTGTATAGTAACATAAATTAATTTATTGTGTGGCCCCCCATGAACGGAATTCCACAAAACTTGGCGTGCATACAGAGGGTGTCATAATGATCCTACACTTCCAATTTCGTGCAGTTTTGACTATGTTAGGTCACAGATACCTTCAATTACAACACCTCATTTTTACTTTTTTGTATTTAACTAGGTGGCGCTATACATGAAATGAGTGGTTATGGAATGGGTTGACATGGCCCCTTGAGATCAACATACAAAAAAAATGGTCCTCCTAAACCCTACGGTTTTCGAGATATTCACAGAAAACTGTGTCTGCCCTACCCTCCTTTCGGGGGGTCCAGTCCAGCGGGGGGGCTACAGATCAAAACGAAAAACGATGGTTCCATGTTATCCATGTGGGGTTACATGCCCACCAAGTTTTGTGTACCCCGGTCTTTCAGTGTCCCGGGAATCATTGACTGAAATTTGGGCATGCGAAAAAGAAAAAAAAAAAAAAAAAAAAAAAATCTGACTAAACCTATATGACCGCCGCTTCGCTGCGCGGCGGTCATAATTAGAGATATTTACTTCTACTAATACACTGAATCACCATGGAGATGCCAGGCATATTAGGGAAGCCTGTGTTTTGTGTGGGTGTATATGTGGTGAGGGAGAAACTACCACACCACATATCTGCCTCCAAATGGTGCTACTAGATCACTATTCACACAGCCTTATACTGGCTTTACAACACTAATGACACAAAACTACCTGCCATATAGATTTGTCTTCAATATACAGTAGTAGTATTGGGTAAAACAAGTGTCCTTGAAGTTGGAATGTTTATAGGTTAAAAACGTGTATTTCTGTGTATAATTTTGGCTGGCCCTTCTTTCCAGGATGACACAATTAGATAGATTAGATAAACAAAACAGTACAAGAGATAATGATGGAAAAAAGCATAATGAAAATTAAGAGGTGTAAATTAGCATCACCATATTTAGCCAAATTGGAAGT